>NW_011889162.1:438321-446502 GCF_000151845.1 Pteropus vampyrus | reverse complement strand
CACTCTGTTGCCGTTCATAAAAGATGCCTTATTTTTGAAAGTAGCACATGAGAGATGAGTTTAAAACGTACACGTGTGCGTGTGTCGCTAACTTAACCTTTTCCTCCTCTGCTTTCCTGCACTTTCTGGACTCGAGTTAGAAAGGGGGGTGACTCACCCCTTTAAGTCAGGAAGTTGGTGGGTGAGCGACACCTGGAGTTTTGAACTATGGGTCCATGAAGAGAAACGGATGGTGGCCTACCGAACGGAAAAACATCTTTGCGTTCCTTCTTAAAGTGAGGCTCTTGCCTGGGTATTAATTTTTCTATGCAAATTAATTTTCTACTAATTTCTATGAATTTCTCTATACAAATAAATAAGGCAGAAAGGTTAAAATAATGCACACGTATCATATTCTCCACAGAAGAGTAACCAAAATCCAAATAGTCAGCTATGTGCGTAATCAGTAATGCAGTGTTCCTTTTAATAAAACAAAAGTGAGCACGGGTTATGCGGAGCGGTTCCTGCGGGAGCCAAGCCTGAGCAGAGACCGTGCTTCGAAATCAAGAAGGAAGCGTCTGTCCTGAGTGGTAACTGCCGTAACGCCCCACTAATAAGGAGCGACGTCCGCGAATAAACCGCGTAGCGTGGTGTGCCACCGAGACATGCGCCGCCTCTCCTTTGAGAAACGATGCGCCCCTCAGTTTCCCCAAGACCCGGGTAATTAAGTCCATGTGCAGCCAATTGCCTTTATTGAGTGTAAGTGAATTTATAGGCAGCAAGTGACACTTTTGGAGGCTTCTGTGCAGTGGCACAAGCTGCTCTCTTTAGAATGCAAGAGAAATTTATGAGCCTGCTGACATTAATGGAGGCAGCTGAATGACTTGGGGGGTATGGCCGGAAACCCCTGCATCCATATATTTTTTCATACTTGATGAAACGCAGATAAATCTGTGTCCTAGGAGTCTGAAACGGTGGGACCCACCGAAGCTCGGTGTCAGACCTCGGGGAGACATTTATCATGTTAGCGGTTCTGCTTTCTAAATCACTGCAAACCCCAGAGCTGGTCATTTTCACATTTGTGTGAGAATGTTTGACAATATGCATAAATTTCCAATAGTCCTTACCTTGACCAAAGGTTCTCTATCTCACATTTGGTCACCGAAAGACGGGGCACGGGTGGTTTTCTCCTCAAGCTTCCTCAAATAGACGAACAGAAAGGTAGCTATGACGAATGAATTTTTATTAAAAAAGTAACATTAGTCATCAAATAGGTTCTGTAAGAAATTAAAGCGCCTCCCCACACCGGCCTGTGTCACATGCACACCGTGGGGTTTACAGCGAAGGGGGCTTCGGGAGCTGCCCAGTGGGCACACAGCCCCCATTTTTCAATAACCAAAGAATGGACTGCGCCACAGCCGCTGGCCGCGGGGGAGGGTCCCGCCAGCTCCCCTCAGGCTGGAGCCGTCACTCAGACCCCACCGCTGGCCGGCCACAGCCCCAGCTTCCTCCACCGCCAGTAAAATGCTGTCTCCATCATGTGTCCCACCTCCCAGAAGGTCCGCGCCTCACATCGGCGTTTATTATGGGAAGCCCAGGGACAGTGCGCCTCCGTGGCCATCGGCCCAGCTGCGCCGTGAGTCCAGGCCCAGTGCCGGGTGGTGGAGCCGAATCTGCAGGCCCGCGAGCTGCTCGAAGCTGGGCTTCACTCAGGCAAGTCTCTCCACGCTGCTGGGGCCCGGCCTCGCTCGTCCACTGCCCTCCTCCGTCTCCACAGTAGCCTCTGGGGGCGCATGGCTCTCAATGCCACCTGTTCTGTTGACGCCCTGGTGTGACTGTCCAGCCCAGAGCGCTCTCTTCAACCGCAGATGTGGAGATTCAGCTGCCCAGTCAGCCTCCCACTCAGGTTACGGGAGGGACAGCTCAGGCCCCAGGTGTCCAGAGCTGAACTGGCATCTCACCCCCGAACCTGCTGCACGCAGCCCAGCGGACGGTGAGCCCACCCGCCCCCCAAAACACAAGCAAGTTGGAAGTAAATAACAAAAAAAAAATCCTATCACATGTTTTTTTTTTATCCTGCAGCATAAGAATTAAATTAACACAAGCAAAGCTGCTGATCTCTCTTCTGTCAGATCCGCTAGGAAAAAAAAACAAGAAAACAGACCCAGGGGAACAGTTGTTATTTCAAACGGTCCTTTTAGATTTTAGGTTCCAAGAGGTTCACAAATAAACCACTCCTGTTTATTCCCGGAAACAGATATAGTTAAATGGTAAGAAAATTCAATATCATGTACATCAATAAGAGCCATGCGATCATTTCAGCTCGTGCAGAAAAATCATTTGGTGTAATCAGATACCCGCTTCCTATTTTAACAATTTCAAAACAGAAAGACAAGGATTAATTTTTAGCATAACAAAATGTTAGCTGAATAAAGACAGATTTTTAGATCTTCTGTTCCCTGCTTTTTCTCAATACCTGGAACAGTGTCTGCCACGTGGTAGATGATCGATAAATATGTCCTCAATAAGAGAATGAATGAATGAACAAATGAAACACTGAGTTTCTTTAAAAACGAGAGATCTATGTGCTTAATGAAGAAATGCCGTAGTCCTCCCACAAGAGGAAAGGACACTACTATGAATAGCCTTTCCCCCTGAAAATGAGTGCCATCACCTAAATTATCGTTACTACAATGATATGAAAATAAGAGGAATGAGCATTTTAAAGAGAGTGGCAAAATGTATCTTTTTTAATTAATGATACACTAAATATGAAGGGAGACGTGTGAAAATTTAAGACATCTCTCAATGTTCAAAGGAAGAAACGGAAAAAAAACAGTTGAGTAAACGGCCAGATAGACCATGTTTCTGGTTAAATGCAGAGATGACACATCTGCTCTCGGTAATTTATAGGGATAACACAATTTCAATTAAAATCCCAACAGGATTATTTATTGAACTCGAAAACATAATTATTAAAGTCATTAGGATTAAAGTAAGAAAATAAGAACAATAAGGGAGAACAAGTGGCATTGTATTTCATTTTTTAAAAAAAGTAAATGCATGATACTAATATACAGGCACAAACATAGATCAATAAAACAAAACAGAGGGCCCAGGAACTGACAAACAGATGGAAGCAAATATGCATGATGAATAAAGTGAAAAAAAGTAATAAGAATGAAAAAAAATACAGTTGCAGTAAGTAGACTGCTTACTCGTTAAAGCCAGCGAGTCATAGAAAGCAGAGTAGAGACTCTAATTCCCCAGAGAGAGGTCACAAGTTTCCAACTACAGGAAGAAAAATATTTCCAAAGAAAATGGGACTCATTCCGCTGTCAAAATTACAAGGTTTGTATAATGCTCAAATCCTAAAATAAGGCATAAAAGGAAACCGACCAAAAAAAATTTATTTGTATTATAAATTATTCTGCATTACCATTTTATTTAATTACAAACGTAATTCCTATTTGCCATCGCAAGCAAAACAATACTGAAATGTATACAGAAAACGCCCCCCACCCCCAATCCCCGGTCCCAAGCCTCTGAGCTGGTCCGGGGGACAGTGCCGTGGCTCTGCGCACACCCGAGCTTCTCCACCTGTCCCGTGTCCTCTTCCTCCTCATAACGCATGTCACTCCCCGCCACCCCACCTGGCCTTGCCCCTTGAGTCTATCCCTAAGGCCCCCACTGCTCACGGACAGTAGACTCATCTCTGCGGGAGCTGGATCGGTTCATCTATCTAAGTGTTCATCGAGGGCCTGTGGGAATAGGTAAAGCACAACGGGGAGTCAGAGCCAGGAATCGAGCTCCCCAGCGGGGCTTTACCGTGATTACAAAACCATTCCCCATTGGGTGATCAGTTGCAGATTTTGAATATGGTTTTTATGATTTACAGTTTTTGCTACAAACAGTGCATCACAAAATATCTCAGCTTTCGCTTCTGTAAAGCTTCTAATTGCAGAACCGTTGGAGCAGGTGGCCTGTGCCGTGGCAGGCGTTCAAGCAGACGTGGCAGCAGAGGCACGTGGCATCAGTGTTTACAGTCGGAGGGGCCCTGCAGACGGCAGCAGTGGCTGCGGTTAGCGGGCGTCCGGGCGTCCAGCACAAGCCCAGGGTTAGAATCCGGGCTCTCCCCCTAGGGGCCCCTTTGGCTTTGAATAAGTCACAAACTTTCGCGTTTTCAAATTTCCTCCTTCGCAAAATGGAAAACGGTTCTCCTCTCGGGGAGTTTCCGTAAGGGTGAAAGAGAGACAGACCGCGCTGTGGACGGCGTGGCGAGAATGCCTTGGGAACCTTCATGCCACAAACATGAGCTGCTGCCACGTCTGGTGAACCGGTGGGTCCGAAAGACGGAAGAGACGGTCACACGCGTGCTCGGCGCACGCAGCCAGGTGGCGACCTCGCCAGCAGCCAAAGAAGCGCAGCTCCAAATCGGGTCAAAACCCGACCGTGGGAAGAGTCAGGCTCGGGCCTTCGTTCTCGGCTCCTCACCCAGGGCTTCCTGTGGATGACGGGTCTCTGGAGACCTGGAAGACCAGCCGGGCCCAGGCGTGGAGCGTGGCCCGTGCCCCGGAGTGACCCCCAACGGCAAAAATTCAGTACAACTAAATGTTCTAAAGCACATTTGTTGAAGCCGTAAGCACACATCGGGCAAGGAGGCCTTGTGTGGTTAAACGGCCCGAATGTCCGACCGTGGAAGCTGAGACATCGCGCCTTGGTCACGTTTTCTCAGCAAATAGGACTCCCAGCAGGCGGCCCAGACGCCGTTCCTGGTCCCCAGCGGGAAACCGATCATGGAGGGCGGTCAGACGGTGCATTCGAGTCCTGTCCTGGGGGCTTTTCCCAGCAAGCTCCCGTCACCCCGCACGCCCGCCCCGTCAAACTTGGTCCTGGCGAAGGGTTGTGCCTATAACATGCTTTAATTCTTCCCGTTAAAATGAGACATGGGCTCCTGGAAAGAGGTTCTGAGCAGAGCGTCCGGTTTTCAAGAGCGGGTTGTTGCCATGTGCGTTGTCAACCAAGCTGACCTGAATCGAACCGAGTCGCCGAGCCCACAGCTCAGGACAGGCCAGGCCCACCCCTGGTGTCGGAGAGAGCGGAGCGGGTGTCGCCCCGGCCCCAGCCCCTGCCCCAACTCCTGCCTGCAGAGGGTGGGACTCCAGCAAGGGAACAGCAGCAGCACTGGCTGAGTCGCCCGGGGGCCATGCAAACGCCACTTGTGCAAAACAGAGCGTGGGCTACTTCGTGCCCGCTGGTGAAGGTGATGGACTGGGCAGGTCCACCTGGCCGTGGGCCTGGGCCGAGCGGGGACCAGGCCCCACGTGCCTCAGGCAGGACCTCATCTCGTAGGCTAAGAGAGGCTCAGGGCCGATGTCGTATCTGTGAGGCCAGAGACAGGGACTGAGGCAGGGTCGTGGGACGAAGGATTTGGAGGAGGGGGTGCAGGGGGAATTAAGTGAGAACAGGGTGGGACCGGATTGCGGGGGGCGGGCGGTTGCTGGGGATTCAGAGCTGTCGCTTCGCACTTACGAACCCCACCTAAAGCTCATTCGGGGGGAAGCAGGTGTGACGGTACTGGGCCCACCCAACGCCCGCAGGGTCGGAGGGCATCATCACTCCGTGCGACATGGAGGTGACGCTCCCTGAGTCCACACCTAGGCCGGATGGGAGAAGCTGGAAGAAGCCTCAGATCCGGGAGCCGTCACCCGGACAGCTGGGCCGCGAGGTCACCCAGGTCAGGTCTCTGGGGAGGGGGACCTGGTGGCTCTTCGGCTTCGCTCTTTCTCCTGTAATATTCCAGACGAATCTGGACTTAGTGACAGAGCAGCGCCATTTGGTTTCGAAAAATATTAGACAATCTCTCCAGTTCGATAGTATAGTGTACATTCGTGTTCATGTTCAAATCCTTCTAAATACTTTTTAGGGAGTGAATTTAATGACTAACTTAAAGTCCATCTTTTGGAAATTATACTGAATTTAATACACATTAAATATTGTTCCGAAAAGCTGAATTCCTGCTTTAGAAAGAATGTCACCCCCGCGAAATGTGCCAGCATTTGCGGGTGACTGAGTACAGACTGAGAGCTCAGCTGTCTGATAAATCCACGGTCTTACCGAGGTCCGCATCCGTTTCCCAAGCTTCGTGTGCGTGGCTGGTTCGCGCGTGTGGATGGTTCGCGCGTTTCTCGTTCTCCTCATCTGGCCGGTTCTCCAGATGAGGGCACAGTGCGAGTCGTCACGTGCGTCATTCAGGTCGTTTTTCCTGCAGCCATGTGACAGGTTCTGTTTTCCGCACCACTTGTCCCATTTGCCGATTCGGACGCCCAGTGGAAGCTTCTCCTGCGGCCTCGCCTGTTGCAGCATCCGAGGGCGAGTGGAAGTCGGGGGCGGGGGGCGTGGGGAATGACGTAGGGCACGCGCTGCACGTCAGCCTCGTAAATCAGCGCAGCGATGACAGTTCAAAGACGAGCACATGGCATTGGAATTAAGAGTCCAAGTAAACTCAGGAAAGGCCGTGATTTGGATAACTACGCAGAAAAGCAGCCCATTTCACACTTCATCGTTCTGCAGAGAATTTTGCGTTAAAATTTGTTTTAAGCGGGAAAGACCCTTGCGTCTCTGGAAGTACTTTCCAGGCTACAAAGAGAAACGGATAATCATCCCAAAACGACTCAGCAGCGCCCCGCGTCCTCCACACCCAGCATGCACGCCTCGGCGAGACTCGGGGTGCAAGCTAAGGGGGAACCTGTTTTATCCGGGCCAAACACCGACTTGGTTCAGGATGGCCAGGGAGGACCTCTACGATACGGTGCCATCTGAGCGAAGCCGTAGAGCTAGTGGAGGGCGCAGCACGTGGTGGAGATAAAGGGCAGAGTGGAGCACGTGGCCCCTGCGAGCAGAGGACGCATAGGGTGCCACGTGCAAAGCAGGACACTTTTAGGAACGAGGGCAGGTGCTGCTCCTCGCCGCACAGGAACCGGGACGCAGGTTAACGTCATTATGTGGACAGCGGTTTCATCCCGAGCAAGGGAACAGGCGAACGTGGAGCAGAGGAATGACACGACGTGACACGTTGTAGCAGGATCGCTCGGCGGCTCCGTGGAGGGGAGGCGGGGCGGCCAGGGGACCAGAGAATCCCACGACACGTACGCGAGAGAATGGAGACTCGGATCGGGAGCCATGCGGCGTGGGCAGGTCTCGGCGGATTGGGGGGGTAGAACCGGCAGGGTCGCCCACGACGGCTGGACACGGGTTCGAAGCCGAGGGAGGGCTCCAGGGCGAGCCTAAGCTCCTGCCCTCAGAGCAGCGGGAGAAGGAGCTCCCGCTTTCGGTGACGGTGGCGGGGAGACTGAAGGGGACGGAGTCTGGGGGAGGCGGGAGCACGGGTCGAGGTGGGACATTGAAGGTTCAGCTCCTTCCTGCCCTTCCCCAGGGAGACAGGCGGATGCGCACGTCCGCTGTTCACAGGGAGACGGGACAGGGGACCTCGCGTCAGGCCGGTGGCGTTCTGAGCCCTGGAACTGGAGGAGGTCGCAGGGGCCGAGCGCAGGAGAGAGCAGGCCGAGGACGCAGCGCGGGGTCGGCCAGCACTGAGAGGCGGGGGAGGCGAGGGGTTCCAGCGGAGAAGCCGAGGTGGGTCGCTGGGGACAGGAGAAGGAGCGGGAGCCGGGAAGCAGAGGGGTGGCCAGGAGCTCAGCCGCTGCGCGTAGGTCACAGGTCACGGGTCGCCAGTGTGAGCTGTGGGAAGCGGAGAAGGAGGTGCCTGAGGAGGCAGGGAGGTGAGAGGCCGGGCAGCGGGGACCCCCAGCCCAGCAGCGTCCCACAGAACAGGGCTCGGTCGTCGTCGGAGCAACTGGGAGAGAACAAAGTGGAAAATGTCCTCGGCAGTCGCGGCATCCAGGTCACAGCTGGACTCCTGTCGAGCCGCCTGGGGCCACCCTAACGAGGCGCCTCGGGCTTGAACCACAGACGTTTGTTCTCGCAGCCCCGGAGGCTGGAAATGCAGCATGAAGGTGTCGCCGGGGTTGGCTCCTTCGAGGCCGAGGCCGTGACGAGGGTCTGTCCCCGGCCGCTCTCCCTGGCTCGAGGTCACTGTCTGCCCCCTGCGACTCCACACCGCCTTCCCGCGCTGTGTCTGTGACAGATTTTCCGTTTATATGGACCCAGTCCCGTGGGATTAGGGCCCACCCTGCTCCCCTA
>NW_011889162.1:432944-437772 GCF_000151845.1 Pteropus vampyrus | reverse complement strand
GGGGTGGCCAGGAGCTCAGCCGCTGCGCGTAGGTCACAGGTCACGGGTCGCCAGTGTGAGCTGTGGGAAGCGGAGAAGGAGGTGCCTGAGGAGGCGGGGAGGTGAGAGAGGCCGGGCAGCCGGGGCCCCCAGCCCAGCGGAACAGGGCTCAGTTGTCGTCGGAGCAACTGGGAGAGAACAAAGTGGAAAATGTCCTCGGCAGTCGCGGCGTCCAGGTCACAGCTGGACTCGTGTGGAGCCGCCTGGGGCCACCCTAACGAGGTGCCTCGGGCTTGAACCACAGACGTTTGTTCTCGCAGCCCCGGAGGCTAGAAATGCAACATGAAGGTGTCGCCGGGGTTGGCTCCTTCCGAGGCCGAGGCCGTGACGAGGGTCTGTCCCCGGCCGCTCTCCCTGGCTCGCGGGCACCGTCTGCCCCCTGCGACTCCACATCGCCTTCCCGCTCTGTGTCTGTGACAGATTTTCCGTTTATATGGACCCAGTCCCGTGGGATTAGGGCCCACCCTGCTCCCCTAGGACTTCACCCCAACTGACTCCATCTGCAACGACCCTGTCCCCAAGGAGGTCACACTTTCAGGTCCCAGGGGTTGGGACTTGGAAGTCCGTGATTGGCGGGGGACGCAGTGCGGCCCTCAGCACCTTGTGAGAACTGTCTTCACGGGGACAGTGCATGCGAAGGAGTCTCGAAAGCTGGATGAGGACAGCGGGGGATGGGAGCAGGGGTGGGGGACGAAGCGCGAGACGGTGTGTTTTCTACACGACAGAGACCTGAGCGCGTCCCAGGTTCACCGTGCAGCCCCCTTTTGGTGGGAGCCACTGAGGAACGTAGGACTCGAGGTGCCCAGCCGGCCGGCCTGCGTCACAGGGAGCCGTGGTCCCTTCTACCAGTGAAAGCCCAGGAGCCAGTCGGGTCTGGGACGGACCGGTTGTCCCTGTCGGGATGGCAGTCCCCTCCAGGCTCCCACAGGGACATACTCAGGCAGCCGGTGGCAAAGGCCTGGGCTGTGGGGAAGGGGGCTCCTTCCAGGCAGAGAGCCAGCCCGTCGTTTTGTGATTCCTGCTGCTTGAATGACGTCGGTGTTCACAGGGTGTCAGCCCTAAGCACAGCCAGGGGCTTCCCGGCACTGGGCCTGGACTGTCGCCCTGGGTGTCCACTCACTGCGGTTGGCGAACATACGCCATGTCAAGGTCAGTGTCAGTGAAAGGACAGCCTCTGCCCCTCGGCGACCCGGGGACCGCGGGGAAGCAGAGACAGGAGGATGTATGTGCGGGCCCGGGGCACAGGGAAGCACAGATGGGCGGGAGGGAGCGAAACCAGATGCTTTGTTTCCACTTTTAATCCCATCTGACACGACATCATTTGAGGTCCTTGGTTACTGCCCCGGAAGTCCCCAGGTGGGCCGTCCCCTGCGAGATGCTGTCAGCCCCCAGCAGTTTGTGCCAGAAACGCCATGGAAGCCGAAATAATATTTCTGTTCACTCATCTCTGACTACAAGCGTCTGTCCCCGGGGGCTTGACACCTTCTCAGTGTGCGGGGTCCAAAGCCCTAAAACGCTCGTCGCCTTGCAGCTGCCTTATGGCGAGCGAGGGAGCGGCGGTCAGCTGCCCCTCGTCCTGGGGAGCCGTCCAGGGGAGGCGGAAGTCTGCGTCCCATCCGCCACGGCGCACACCGAAGAATGGGGTGAACCCCGGCAGCCGAGGAAATCTAGAGTAGAGTTCCACATCTCTTTTCCCTCGGCGTGCCTTGAGTGGCCCTGTCACAGAGAGAGGGTCCCGGCCAGTGCAAGCCCAGGGCGCCCTCAGAATGTCCCAAAGCAGGGGCACGGCTGCTGTGGGAACAGAGGCGCCCTCACCACTGGGGGACAGCCTGAGTGAGGACAGGATCGTGTGCATGCGTGTGCATGTGCATGCGTGTGCGTGTCCATGCGTGTGTGTGTCCATGTGTGTGTGTCCATGTGTGTGCGTGTCCATGTGTGTGTGTCCATGCGTGTGTGTGTCCATGTGTGTGTGTCCATGTGCCCACGCACGAGATAAAGAGCTATCAGGTTACACTGTCATTTTCCAGATACGAATTTAAAAATATATCTTTTAAATATGAGCCTTACAACATTTTTTACCTTCTTTAAGGATAAGGCTAATTCAGTTTCAGATTAATGATTTAAACTAATGCAACTAAGAATTAAATATGTTCACTTATCTATTAAAAATAAATACTTTTAATATTTTTGCCATAAGTACTATGAAAAGCACATTATTAAATCTTACTACGGCAACCAAGGTGTTGACATAATTGAGAAATCCACCGTAAAAACGACACATAGAAAGCCTTTTAGTTTTTAGTTTATATAAGTTGCTAGATTTGCTCTGAGTCCTCAAGCCATCCCAGCTATATAATGGGAGAATGAGATCACGCAGTGGAGTTGCTTTTAAAGGCGGTCATGCAAGGAGCGTGGTGAGTGGGTGTGGGAGGGAGAGCGGTCTAATTTTTAGCCCCAGTGCAGACATTATCCAAGAACTGGCCGGACCAAGTGATGCACAGACCAAGGCAGAACATGGCCGGGAAACCTAACAAGGTTTGAGATGTGAATCCTGTGGACAAGCCGCGTCTGAGGCCAAATACACGCATCAGCCATGTGTTGTGCGTGTGAGTGCACAGAGGCAGGGTCAGCATCTTTTAATCTTCAGATGACTGTCTCCCATAACTGCGTCCAGGATCTAGCTGGTGTTAAACAAATGTTTGTTGATTGACTGTATGAATAAGTGGTTGGATAGGTGGATAAATGAAGGACGAATGGGTAGATAGGTAGGTGGGTGGGTTGATGGATGGACTGATGAGTGGATGGATGAATGGATGGGTGGATGGGTGAATGGGTGGATAAATGGATGGATGGATGAATGAATGAGTGTGTGAGGCCACCAAAGTAGCTGTGATAATGGTAGCTCCACAGACAGAATGGTACACATAGTGTGTGATCTCCCGCCATCCTCGCTGCTGGTGCATTTGTCCACAGACACCACACACACATGCACGCACACACACACAACACACACACACACGCACACACACACAACACACACACACTGCACTGCATTTCGTTCCTTTCAAAGCAGCTCTGAGGAGCTGAGTCATGTTCCCACGGAATGAGCCAGCAGGAAAATTTCAAGAAAGTGAGATGCTTTGTTCAGACGATGACATAACTGTGTTAAACTCTTTGGAAAGCAGTCATGTGAAAGAGAAGGGGCATCAAATTCTGTCCTCGGAAGGAGCAGCAAGAACCCAGGAGTCAGGTCGCGGTTGGTCGGGTGTCAGGAAGGACTTCGTAGCAGCTGCCAGGGCTGGAAATGGAGGGCGCGTCCTCGGGGAGGGGGAGCCAACCCTCACGGAGGCACCTAAGCCGTGGCTTAGGGACGTGGCCTAGATCAGCGGTCTCGATGCGTGTTTTTGTCACCAGTAAAATTCAAGCTTTCCAGCAAAAATTAAAATTTTAGAAATCTCATAGCCACCTCTACGAGGTCGAGACCTTCCATGACGGACTTTTGGTTAGAAGGTTGGCAGGTCGTTGGTGAATGTGGATTTTAACACGAGGAAATGTGTCAGCATTGGCAAAAGCCACTTGACTTAGTGAACCGTTATTTTCCTAATGACCAGTACCCGGTGTTAGAAAATTATGCGTGGGTGAAAGATCTATTCGACGTGCCAGATGGCTTTTCGTGTGACGGAGGAGGGAAAGCTCGCGGACACGGTCTCAGACTCCACAGTGCCGCAGTCTTCAGGAAGCTACGCTCGTCAGGCGTGGTGGAGACTCAGCAGGGCAAGTCCGCAGTTACCCACAAGGCTAGGAAAATAGTCCTCTTTCTCCAATTACGCATCCACGTGAGTCCAGATTTTCTTCCTATGCTTCAACCAAAACAGCACATTGCAACAGGGTGAACACAGAAGTAGACGTGAACATCCAGCTACCCTCCGTTCAGCCAAACCTCAAGGAGACTTAAAAGATACAAAACGATAAGACTATTCTCGCTAATTTTTTCAGGAAATATATTATTCATTAAAAATTATATTTATGTTAACATATAATGGGTTTATTGTCATTTTTAAATGAATAAAAAATGTATATTTTAGAAATTTCTCAGTTTTACTATCTAATACAGTAAATCTCAGGAGCTATAACACGTAAACGAAGGCTCTTTGTTGTACTGAAGAATCACGAGTGTAAAGGGTTCTTAAGGCCAGAGGTTTGGGAACCACTGTCGTACATCATTTTAAGCGTGGTCGTCTCCTCTGACCCTCAGATTCTGTGCTGCTGTGGATTAATGGAACCCACTCGATCATCTTTTCTTTGTCTATGTGGAATAAATGTGACAGTTGTATCAATATCTGTTCCTTTTAGAAATATTAACTACCTATTCCTTTGAAATTCTTCAACATTAAATTTTAAAGCCTGCTTTTTTAAAATGTAGAAGTTATATGGTTACAGCAAAAAAAAAAAAATACAGTTTAGAACCCATAAAATATAGGGTCTTAGAAAAACCTAAAGCATCATGTGTATTTCATGCACTCTAACTAAATTTGCAATTCTAACAACTCCAGCCTTCTGTTTCGTTTCAAAATCCTGTGTTTATCCTAAATTTTAAACAGAAAGAAATGATTTGTGTTCTCGGCTTCATTCTTAACCCAAGCACAGAGTGTCTCAGTAATTTCAAGAAAAAAGAGAGAGAACTTAAGTCGACGATCTGTTTCAAAGGGAGGTGTGTCCGTCTCAGAGTAACAACCACCGGGAGGAAGGAGTCTGCCCCAGAATGTCCCCAGACCCTTCTGCTTCTTGG
>NW_011889162.1:420936-432704 GCF_000151845.1 Pteropus vampyrus | reverse complement strand
GGTCGCTGCCTCGTCTCCTCTCCCGTCCCCGTCACCCCCTCATCACCACGTAAACCCAGCAGTCCACTCACCACCCTCACACCCCCCCACGTCTCCGACTGTTAATGCCCTCGTCCGCGACACCCCTTCCCTCGCCGAGGGTGCTGGTCCCCCGCAATGCTTCCCCCGCTGACTTCCTGCACAGCCATCGAGACACAGCTCCTCGCCACATCAGTGATCTTCCGGAGAAGCACCGTTTGACCATCGCTGCAGATGCACCAGTGGCGTTTGATGACGTTGACATCAAAAGCCATTTTTAGAAAAATGCCTTAATCAACTAAAAATAGGAAAACTTGTCTTCACCTTAGAGTATTTATTATGGAAACCAAGAGAAGTTTTTGCACAATTGTCAACAGTGAAGCGTTAGAGCATTGCCCTCAACAGTGAAACTCAAGAAAAGATTACTTGCTATCAGAATTATTAGTTAATATTTCCCTGAAAGTTCTAACAAATGCAATACGATAAGAAAACAAAAAGGAATTGTTAATATTTTAGAGCTGATCATTTTATCACTGTTTTCATATTTTGTGATTATTTTTCTTTAAAACAATAAAATTAACAAGAAATCATATTGACATATTATACAGAATTGTACAGAATTAT
Organism: Pteropus vampyrus; assembly: GCF_000151845.1. Classification (NCBI taxonomy): domain Eukaryota; kingdom Metazoa; phylum Chordata; class Mammalia; order Chiroptera; family Pteropodidae; genus Pteropus; species Pteropus vampyrus. Next base: position 432,062 of record NW_011889162.1, on the reverse strand, counting down.
ATTGACAAAATTATACTGAAGAATATAAAAGACGACTTGAACAAATAGACCGATGGATGGTTTTCCCAGATAGAAAGGCCCAGTGAGGTACAAATACACATTATCTTTCTGTGATTCTACACAGTCAATGCAATTTCAATCAAATCAAAAAAAAAAAATTCATTGACAAAATCACTCTCCAGTTTGTAGGGAAGAATGACTGCATGAAAATATCCAAAAGCTTTTGAAAAGGAACTATAATTATGGGGAACTTGCCCTCCTTGATGTAAAGGAAATTATAAAGATAAAGTAATTTAAACATCATGGTTTTGGGAAAAGAATAGACCGATAGCAGCAACGACAAAAGTAGCACAGCATGTGGATGCACGTAGCATTGACTGAACACACGTTCCGCACCACGTCCTGTGCACTCGATGTATGTGAACTCATCCAAAACTCCGAACTTAAGAAGATCAAACAATTTGGCCAAATTCAGTCAATAAGTTGTGGAGCTGTTATTCAAACCCAAATAGCCTGACTCCTGAACAGTATGCTCAGAAACCGAGTCAGGGACAAACTGGAATTCAATAACATAACTACGATGTCATAAATAAGTAAGGAAGGGTGGACTATTCACTAAATACTATCAAGACAACTGGCTCGCCGTTTGACAAAATTAAGCAAATCCTTACCTACCTTATTACACAAAATAAATTTTCAATGCATTAAATATTGACATGTAAAATATTAAACCACAAATTGCAAAATGAAATTGTTTGAATATTTAATAGTAGTAGAGAATAATTTTATAAGCATGTCACCATAGACAGAAAGTAAAAAGAGAATAGGATGAAGTATTCGACATCATAAAACGCAAATGGCAAAAAAATGTATCATAAATTAAGGTCATAAGATACACTGGAGAAAATATTCACAACATGTGTGACAATAGGTACCTTTCATATATAGAGAGCTCTTGGAAAATAATAAGAAAAATGTGAACATCTTAGGAGGAAAAAAGGCAAAGAATACAAACAGAAATTTAACAAGACATTTTGCAACTCACTAAGAAAAAAACTTAAGTTATGCATACAATAATGTTACTATATCTCTTTTCACCTATAAGATTGGTAAAAATTTTAAATCATAATAACTGGAGGTAGCTGGCATGTGAAGAGGCCCATGCACATACATCGATGCCGGATACCTACATTAACATGACCTTTTTCTGAGAAACACAGATCAAGTAAATATCAAAATTTTTAATATGAATTAAAATTTGACCCATAAATGCTTTTAAGGAATTTATGGTAAGGAAATAGTAAGACAAGTTGCCAGAGATCGAGACCAACAAACAAACTTTCCCAGAAAGGGCCAAATTTTAAACATTCGAGTCTGTGAGACGTGCGTTATCTGTCACGACCACTCATCTCCACCATCGTGGTGAGAAAGCAGACACAGACAGTGTGTCAACGAACGGGCACGGCTCTGTGCCAGTCAAACTTTATTTGTAAGCGTGGACACGGGCCAGATGTCGCCCATGCAGTGTAACGTGCCGACCCCTGCCGCAGGCCGCCGAGGAAGCTGCCACGTCTTCATGTCTGTCACAGCGACACAGCAGAAAGCAGGCCAGCGCTCTTTAACCGGCAGGGAACTGGCGAGGCCACACGCAGCGCTACGCGGCAGAGCGCACCAGAGCTGTGCCATGGCCGGGACTCCCCGGCCCCTGCTTGGCCTGCGTCTCCCCGCACCCCCCGCACGCGCCCTCACGGTCAGTCACATGGCTGCCTCTTTTTGTCGGGAAGCGCTCTTTCCCCATCCCCGGCCAAGTCCAAGGCCGAGGCCAAGGTCGGCTTCCACAGCCCTCCGTCAGCCCTCCGGAGGCCTCCTGTCTGTGTCCTCTGCCCTCCGCGGCCACGTAACGTCCACCCTCCCGTTTGGGAGTTCACCAGGCCCTGCCTGAGGGCCCGTCATTTTGACTGGGTGTCATTTTGCTTTTTATGTTCGAGTCTTGTCCCTCCAGTTAATTCACAGGCACAAGTCACGTCTTGAAAGTCCTTGGCAAGCAGCCAAACACGTGTCGTGTGAGTTTAGAAAGGTAACAGTTACCTGCCGGTGGAATGTCTAGATTGTCCATGAGAAACACCCATGAGTAGAGTTAACATCTACAACCACAGGCAGACTGAAACTAAAAGAGAACCGAGGATGTCTGATTCGTAACAAAAATAAAAAGGAGTGACCACGAAGCGGCATGACTTTACGAGACAGATGGTTGAGGAGCCGGGCTGGCAGAGTGGGGGTCACAGCCCCCTGCAAGGTGGGCTTGTGGCCTGAGGCTGGCTGTGCCCCCCATCTCTACGTTTTATCATCTGCAAATGGAGATCTGAGCAATGGCCACCTCCCCGGACAGGTGTGTAATTAGAGGAGGTGACACGTGCTCTGAGAACGCAGCTGGGCTCGATGACATCTTCCAGAACACTTTAGCGATCGTCACAAATGTCAGTAGGAGGAGGAAGATAAAGTGACAGACCAAGCCCGATCGTTCCAATAACGTACTCAAGAGCCGAGTTTATTTTTAAGAAACAAACATCGCACAAATATTTTTTTATGAAGTGAGCAGAATCACATTGATATCACATCCAAAAAAAGATGGGATACAAATAGAACCACAGGTCAGCCTTCCTGATGAGTTTTAATGCAAAAATTGTCACCGAAATACCAGCACACCAAAACCGCCAGCACATTAAGTAAGTGAAACAGCGCATCCAAGCGCCAGTTATTCCCAACCACAAGAACAGGTCAAGCTGGAAAGGGAATGGACGCGCCCCTCGCGTAACGGGGCCCCAAAGCGAAAACCGGAAGCTCATCGCTGTGGATGCTGAACGGGCATCTTACGAATCCAACGTTCATTCTCGGTATTAAAAAATAAAACGACTGGAATGCATGGGTACTTCGTTAACGTGGCAAAATATTTCCATCTTAGTTCAAAAGCCAATGTCATGCTTAAGGAAATTCACTAGAAACGTTTTCACTGATGTCAGGAGAAATACAAAGGTGGCCATTGTCACCGTCATCTCGTAGGATCTGTTGAACCCTATTAGACCAAAGAAAGAACATAGAGATATAGAAATTGGAGTGGAAGAGGCAAATTTATCACTTGTTGAAGATGTGTTCTATACTTATAAAAGCAAAGAGAATAAACTGAGAAACTAAACAATCTGAGAAGTCAGATGAGGGTGTTACAAAATTAATATTCGGAAAGCAATGGCTTTTGTAGGTACAGACAGCAGCTAGATAGAAAATAAAGAGTCCATTTACAATAGCAACAACAACACAAAGATAAAATAGCCAGGAATAAACTTAATAAATGAGGGTTTTATGTGAAGAAAAGTTTAAAACATTCTGAGGGGTAAAAACAAAGAGATGAAAAAGCATACCATGTGTTTAGGTGTTCAACATCATAAATACTTCATCTCTCTCAAACATCATATTTAAATGTAATATGATCTAAATAAAAATACCAACAGCATTAGTTTGGAGCTCGGGGGTGGGGCACAGGGCAGGTGACCAACCTGATTCTAAACTTGAAGTTGAAAATAAGTAACCTAGAATAACCAGTAAAATTCTGAAAACAAAGGGTAACGAGAAACCAGCCCAATTGTTAAAACAACTTATCAAGAGCCCATTGGTATAAGCAAATGATTAGAAGGATGACACATCAGTGGAAAAGAATAGAAAATCAAGACGTCTACCCAAACACACATAGAAATTCGGTATGTAATAAAGGTGGCATCTCGCCTTTCTTGTGTAAGAAAAAGGACAGTATATATGGTATTAGAATAACCAGGTTGTCATCTGAAAAAAAAAAAAGAAAATTAAATCACTATCTTTTTATACTTTACCCCAGAATGATTCTGAATGGATCAACGATTTAAATGTCAAACAAAACCAAAAGACAAAAAGACTCGAAGAAGCCAAGGAAGAAATATGTCGTGACCTCATGGCAGGAAAGACCTTTCTGCCTCTGCCACAGAGCCCAGGAGTCGTAGAAGAAAAAGCGATAAATTAAGCTACACGTGCACAAAAAAATTTTAGCCTGCGTGGTACAACCAACCCAAGTAAAATCAAATGACAGATGAAATCCTGGGAGATTTATTTGTAATAAGTATCACAGATAAGAGATCATTTTTCTAATATATAGAGAACTCCCACAGCTCTATAAGAAAAAGATCAATAACCTAATACAAAAAAAAAAAAAAATAGCCAAGGGATATGAAGAGACGGTTCTCAGAAAAGAAAACCTAAATGGATTTGAAACATAATAAAAGATGTTCAACATATGACAAGATCATTGACCTCACACATACAAGAGAAATGCAAATTAAAACTACACTGACCGGACAAAGTTGATAAATTGAACCTTATCAAAAGTCAAAACTTTTGCACTTCAAAAGACACATCAAGAAAATGCAAAGACAAGAACAGACTGGGAGAAGACATTTCAAAACATATACCTGATAAAGGACTTGTATCCAGAATGTATCAAGAACCCTTACATCATCTCAGTAATGAGAAGACAAACAATCCAATCAAAAATTGGCAAAAGGCTTGAATAAACAGTTCACAAAGAAAGATATAGGAATAGCTAATAAACACATGAAAAGATACTCCACATCTTTAGTCACTGGGGAAATGAAAATCCAAACCACAAAGAGATACCGTTTCATACCCACTAGGGGACGGCCGTTATCAAAAAGACAGACGATAACAAATGTTGAGGAAGTGGGAAAAGGGACTCCTCATACGTCGCTGGTGGGAATGTAACACAGTGCACCATTTTGAAAAATGAGTTTGTCAGGTTTTCAAAAGTTAAACATAAATTTAGCAAGTGACCAGCAGTCCACGCTAAGGACTCTACCCAAAAGAAATGGAAACACGCGCCCACGCCAAAAACAAATTTGTATATATATATGCATAGCGGCATTACTCATAATAGCCAGAACTCAGAAGCGACATAAATGTCCACCAGCTGGCAAGTGGAGAGTGGAACGTGGCGTGCCCGGGCGAGAGAATGTCACTCGGCGACTAGTAAGGGACAGCCGGTGTGCTGCATATGATTCCACTTCTGTGACGCGCTCAGGGAGGTGCATCCGTGGAGCCTCGTGCTTGCTGGGAGCGGGGAGAGGAAAGAGAGAAGGGGTAACAGTTAATGAGGGGGCCCGATCGGGGCGGTGGAAAGGATCCGAAACTGGTTCATGGTGATGGTCCCACGACTTGGTAAATTTACTTTAAAAAAAAAAATTGTACATTTGGAATGTATGATACGTAAAATATGCCTCAATAAAATTAAATATATTTTTAGAAAATAAAATAAAGCAGGTGGCATGCCAGATTCGGTCTTCTGGACCCATGATTTTCAAAAATAAAAAATAAAGAAGACGGCTGACTTACTAAGCAGTGCGGTGCCCTCCTAAGTTTGGGAGATTTCGCTGTAGTTGAAGAGAATAAGCTAAATAAATTCATTACTGGCATTAAAAAAAAACACACACACACAGAACAACTGCAGTGACAGCATTTTTCCGCCCATGCCGTTGGCAAGTATAACACTCTGTGTCAGCGAGCATGTGGGCAAGCGAGCAGTCGCCCGCATGCCGGCAGACGTGTAAACAGGCACGGCTCAGCGGAAGATCTGACAAGATTACACACGGATGTACAGCTCAATCCAGAATTTCTCCTCTTAGGAATTTATCCTGCAGATATGCTCACACACCTGCAAGATGATATTTGCATGAATTTATTCATGGCAGCGTTGTCGGGAATAGCAAAAGATTGATAATAACCTGCATTTCCAGTCATTGGAGAATGATCAAATAAATTACACTACATCTATGAAAAATTGGACGAGGAACGTCCTTCTGTATTGCGAAGGAAAGATGGCCAAGGTATACGTCATTTAGGAGAAAAATGCAGAACAAAAGAGCATGTACAAAATGCTAACATTTGGACGAGGCAACAAATGTGAGCTTATAATATGTATTCGTGTGTATACATGTGAACGTGTGTGTGCACTGTAGTGACGAGCATGAGCGAAATAAACTCAGCATTGGTTTAAAGAATGGACCACTGCGCCACATACCGTTTTTCACGGATGAGGTCAGCAAGCCTGGCACAACAGTGTCAGCACACTTCACGTGTGGGATGTGTGTGTACACACATGGAGTTACAGAATCTATGCAGAATGCCTCTAGAAGCACATCTGAGATTTTGGGGTTGGCTTTAGAAAGTGTGTCTTGTTGGCTGGCTCACAGCACGGGGAGAAAACATTTCACGAGTACTCTTCCATAATTCTGAATGATGGACCATGTAAACATATTATCCATTCAAAAACCAGATTAATAAACGAAGTTAGGATGTAAACAGTACAGTGGGTAAGGCTTTAAAGACGCACTGAATGGTATGCTCCACAAATAAAGCTTTCGTCCTCTTTTTCGACTGCTCACATTTACATATTGTTTAAAGTCTTCATATTTCCAGAAGTTTCTAAACTTCCAAGAACCCGAACTGCCCGTGCCCCGTACATGCGCAGGAACTGGGACTGGTTCTGGGGGTCGAGATGAGCCTGGTCCCCAAGGAAAACGTTGCTCTTTTGACAAGGAACTTTTAATCCTGTCCAAAAACACCCCTTTCATTACCAAAAAGTGCGCACAACACTTTTTGCGTCACCTTCCCAGCACCCCATCTCGAGCCTCCCCCCACCAAAACCTTCCTGAGAGCCTGGGGGTGGGGGTGGGGCCGCTGGATAGTGTGGAGTCGTATGCACGACTATAGTTTGCTTTGGGTTTTTGTAAAGTCCAGAGGGTGCCAAAATAGCCCTTTGTTCACGATGAAGCTTTTATCGTTTTAAAGGTGTGAGCTTAGCTCCTAAGAATGACGTAGGTGTAAATAGCAAAACTATAATACCAGAAAATAGACTTCAGCATCTTAGTAAATCACAGCAAGACAGCATCAAAGAGACTTGCTCCCCGAGGGCGATTTCCTCTAATGTACTAGAGGCGGAGCGACGCAGTGACCTCAGCCCCTGTTAGAATCGCGCGCCTTGCTCACTGATCTGTCTAGGCGGCTGGCACTCGCTTCCATTTCTTTCCACTTCGACTACACTGTGTGTCCCGAAACCACGTTTTTTGTTTAACTCCCCGCGTTCGATACTACAGGATGAACCCAGACGTATCGTCTTGCATCTTGCCTCTTTTCTTCTGTGTTGTGACACTCGTCCTGGTGACCACCTGTTCGAATCCCAGCCCAGCCGCTTAGCAGCTGGGTGTCCTTGACCAGGCTACTGAACTCTGAGCCTCAGTGTCCGCATCGCTAAAATGGGCCGATGGCAGCTGTGCTCGGCGGTGAACGAGTTAGTCTTTGTGACACTCTCACATCCATGCCTGGTCCAGTGCCAGTGCCGTGGATGGACACGCCGATGTCATTTCAGAGCTGAGGAAACCGAGTCTCAGAGAAGTTGTGCCTCCCAGTGATGAGCAGAGCCTGAGGGTCAAATGGGATGTGTGACCTGTCGTCGTCACCCTCCCAGCTCCCAGAATCCTTAGCTCTCTGTCACCGCGAGTGAGAACTCAGCAGACTCTCAACTGGATTGAACTGAATTATATGGTCTTCTACAAACTTGTACTCATTCTTTAGTGATGCTAATCCTATGTGAACCAGGTGCTTTTTAGCAAATATGTTAAAGTTGAGAGGAATAAATGGGTTCGGGTCACCGTAGGAAATGTAAATTGAATGACAGGTGGAAGAAACCAGCACTGACGAGGTGTGTGGTCATTTATGGAGAAGTGACATTATTACAGGAGCAGCTGTCACAACCAGAATTCAGGCAGGAAACAGGTGCGCTCTGCTGGGATCTGGGGACGAGGTGTGGGCACGCCTGGCACTCGGCCGTGGCGGAGGTGTTGAGGGAGCCTCCGCCTCTCTCTCCATCTGCCCTGGGAGACGCGGCTGCTGCCTCCCACCGAGGCAGAGCGCCGGCGGGAACGCCGGTGATGCGTCCCCAAGAGGGCCAGCGTCTGGGCCCAGCGCAGGGCAGCAAGGGAGCCGGACCCGCACAGACGCTTCCCTCCGGACAGTCTCGTGAGGGCTCCATTAAAACGCTGCCGCTGTGTCTTTTTCACTCTAGGTTATCGGTGATATTATTGCCAACCAAGAAGAAGAGGAAAAAAGCAAACGGAAGAAAAAGAAGAAAAAGGAAAAGAAAGCCAAAAAAAAGGAAAGGAAAAGAACGAAGGAAAAAAAGAAGGTAAGGGGCTCGGAAGGTCAGAGATTGGCGTCGTTTCGGGGTTTTCTGTGTGTGTTTTTCGCTTTTGTTTTGTTTTTTTGTTGTTGTTGTTGTTGTTTTTGCTTTGAATCAGTGGGATAATCAAGTTCGCGGAGGCAGCAGTCGTTTGTTTCCTAGAAAACCAAGTTTTTCAGTTTTCTTTTTTTATGTTGGTCCACAATCGATTGCCATCTTTTCTATGATTTACAAAAACCTGTCTGGATGAGGAGTAGTTTCAACAACTCGGAGACTTGCCGTGTGTGTTCACATATGTGCTAGCTTTGAATTTTCAATCTTCAAAACAAATGGTCCCACCGATCTTTCCTCAAGGGTAGAAATAAAGAAAAACGCTTGGCAAACCAAGCGGCCACTGCAAAATCAAACAGTTGTATCGACTGTGATCAAAGCGAGTTCCTTCAGATTTATCACCTGACGCTGACATCTCGGTGTGTTCTCATGAAAGTTTCTGTTTCTCACTATCCAGAGGAAATCAGAGTTCAGAGCGTGTCACTTCGGGCCAGGCCTCACCTGGTGTGATGGGGTTGGCGGTGGCAGAGGGGGTGGCGGTGGCGGAGGGGCGGGCTCGGCAGGTGCTGGTGTCTTGGGACCTTCACCTTGGAGCGCATGGAGAGGTGCAGCCCCGGGCGGTTCTTCATTCACAAAAACTCCTCCGGGGATGGAGCTCAGGCCGGACGCTCATCCTACCATGCGGACGTGTTGAGATTGGTGTTTTGATACAAATACCGCTTCGCAGCTGCCCCGACCCCGACCGGAACCAGCTTCAAGGCCGTGGTCCCCGTGACTCGGTCGGGGGCAGAGACCAGCCCTAGCTGGGTCACAGCAGCCACGCCCCTCGTGTTCCAACAGGTGGGTTCTGGTGACGCCCAGGCCGAGGACCGCTGGGTGGGGAGCCCCGGGGTGGGGTGTGGCGCCGCGTCACAGCGAGGGGGAAACGCGACAGGCCGTGTGGTCACAGAGGACGGTGACGGGAGCAAGGATTCGGGAGCCACGAGTAAGGGGGAGGGTGACAGTGGGCCTGAGATGCGACGCCCAAAGTCCCGGCAGACGCGACGGTGATAAAACCAGCGTATTGTTTGAAATTCGTCGGCATGACCGCGGCTGCAGCCGACGGGGGGCAGGGGACCACCCCGCTCGCGTGTCCCGTCTCCCGCTCTGCGACCAGCCCCCACCGGCCCGGCCCCCTGTAGCTGTGCTCCCCTGCCGTTTGGGGCGCCACCTCCCCCGCCGCAGTGGGTGCGGAATCGGCCCATCGGTCGCCCCGTCAGGACCCAGACGCCACTCCCAGCCTCCCGGCCTGTCCCGCCGACCTCTCACACGAAGTCCCTCCCGAGGCATTGTTCCAGGTCCACGGGAGCCGCTCCATGCGAGGTTACTCCCCGCACTGTCCCCCAGCAGCCGCATCCAAGGATGTCACGTTCGGGTACGGAGACCCAGCCCGCTGGCCTCACTGGGACAACTCTGAAGCGTTCTCCTCGCTCCCGGGCTCCCCGTGGGGTCAGCTGATGGCTCCCTTGCCGCGGCATCGCGGTCAGCGCCCCCCTCTACCTGGTGCAGCCGCCCCCCACCCCAACCCCTGCAGGGCTGGTGTTCCCAGTAAACCAGGCCCCGCCTGTACCTGCGTGCGTCCAGGAAGCCCAGCCCACGAGGCCACCAGTGCCCTGCTAACCTGCCCCTACCCCAGAAGTTCCAAATTGTTTCCTCCCCCAAAAAACAGCTGACTGGATATAGTCAGTTCTTATAATCTTCCTCTCGCTTGGCAAAGCAATTCTGATGCGGCTCCTAAGAAAAAGGATAATTGGAAGAATTTCAAGTTTATTCTAAGCATCTCTCCCTCTAAATATGCATGAGGGAGTCTGACACTCGTAAGTTTTCACTATTAGTGAAGCTTGTTCCATAAAAATCTGAAATTATCAACTATATAATCTAGTCTTTGTCGAGGGAAAGTATTTTTTTAACTGGCTATTAAAGAGTCACTTAATGAACAGTTTGGGACAAAAAGCAAATCTGGGTACATCAGCATTTATGAAGTAGCTGCAAATGATGGGGGACGTTCTGCAGAATTATTTAGGGATGAATTCATGAAAAGTATAAGTCTACAAAGTGGCAGTGTGATTATTAAAAGAATAAATGGTAAGCGTTAGTAAATTTGGTGTGTTTAAATCATGTGGGCGTGCTTCGTGCAGATCAGAATACCCTTTCCGTTGACTTGTAAAAGTCGTAGTCTAGAATCCATCCTAAAGTATCTGGAAACGTTCCAGAAACCAGCTATTCAAATAAAACACAAAAAAGCAGGGAGAGAAAAAACTGGTTTTATTTAACCTGCAGAGACACTGACTCACCCCGAAACCTGGGTCATGCGGCAGAGCTGCGTGACTGTCCTTTGGGTATTTTTATAACACTTAGTCATTTATCAGTTGTCAGCCCCGTATATGGTCAGATAACTTAGGAAAGACCTACCAAAAAAAAACTGATAGGCGTCTGAACCTCTACGAAGCTCTATAAATAGACAATAAACTCTTCAAAATATCACTCACGTGTAAGACTGAAAGTTCGTGAGTTTGCGAGGTTTTCAGGTGAGCATAAACAGCGGGCAGGAGCCGTGAGAGGCACCTGGAGCAGAAGGGGGTCAGGGACGGGGGATGAGGGACTGCACGCAGGGTTCCGGGCAGTCTCTGGGCCGAAGAACCAGAGGACAACTTCAGAGCACGATGACATGAGGCCAGGGATACTATGTGGTGTTGGGGCCTGCCAAGGTCAGAGCAGGTGCGGGATGGCCAGGGGCTGGGCGGGGCCTTCTGCCTTGGAAGGG
>NW_011889162.1:417518-420051 GCF_000151845.1 Pteropus vampyrus | reverse complement strand
ATAGCTGTGACTAGTGATCTTGCATTCATTTGATCAAAGAACTTTATAAACAATTTAACATTTAAAATATGAAAGTTTTCAATTTCTTACCTGGATTTATCTGGAGCCCCTCTATACCAGCGGTCCCCAGCCTTTGTGGCACCAGGGACCGGGGCTCCTATGAGAATCTGATGCCTGAGGAGCTGAGGCGGAGCTGAGGCGGTGATGCCGGCGTGGGGAGCGGCTGCAGATACAGACGAAGCTTCCCTGGCTCGCCCGCTGCTCACCTGCTGTGTGGCCGTGGGTGCAGGGTCCCCTGCTTTATACAGAGATACCAAAGGAATAAAAACAGACCCGTACAAGACTTTTAATCTTCAGTTTGGGGCTATTGGAAGGGAAAATATCGAAGCACCACAAACACCTTCAAAGACGAGCTTCTAAAACCTAGTTTTTCATCCATAGGCAAGGGAGTGAACTTCAATCCAAACTTTATACCTTATGTAAAAACTCACTCAAAATGGACCACGGACTTAAATGTAAAAGTATAGAACCTGCAGAGAAAAACGGAAAACATGTTCAGGATGAAGGCTAGGCATAGAATTCTTAGACTTGTCACCAAAAACACAATCCATAAAAGGAAAGGTCGATAAACGATTTCATCCGAATAAAAACCTTTTGCTCCATAAAGCGAAGAGCATGAAACGACAAGCTACAGACTGGGAGAAAGTATTTGCAAACCATCTGTCTGACAAAGGACTTGCATCTCGAATCCGTGCAGAACTCTCAAAATTCAACAGGAAAGAAGGAAATCAGTCTTTCTCCCGGATCTTGGTTTTAAAGCCACCTCTGATGCATGAGGGACCGTGGGTAAAGAGGTCCCCTGTTCGGGCGCTTCATAATGGAGGAGGATGCTCGTGACAGATTGCCAGACGTTTTCCACAAACCTGTGGCGGTGGCTGCAGATGTGCCTCCCGCAGTCGGCCGTGCAGACCTCCCAGGAGTTCTAGAAACAAAAGTACGGAAAAGGAGTACCGTGCCGTCCGTCCTTACAACTCTGTTTTCTGTGTTATTTTTCAAGCCGTACGTTAAACCGTTAAAGCGTTTGGAACTATTATAAACGGTTTGGGCCTGTCCATAACAGGTGAATAGTGGAGAGTCTCTAAATTTACTCCAGCCATAACATGCTTGACTTAGTGCTAAATCCTTCTGGAAAGATCCTTGTACCTACGTACAGCGTGATTAGTTTAAAGTGTTAGGTCATCTGCGGCGTCACCCAGCCACCTCTGTGACCACAAGGAGGGGCATCGCACCGAACCATTGAGCCACGTTCTGCCAGCCACGTTCTCATATTATTTTAGGGTATTTCGAACCAAAGTTCGCACCGCCTCACAGAGATGCAAAGTGAGTGTTGTGATTCCCAGCGGCTGTGATCAGGGATAATGTCACCGTCACGGACGCATGCGTATTGAGCGTCTCCGGTGTCCCCTGACATACAGTGAGAGAGGACGATGTGATATCCTTCACCAGGGAGAGGGGGGTCCTGCGAGTGACTCCCCGAAATTGTTCATAAACTCTTCTGTGAAGGGGCGTCCCCTGGGAAGGGTGCGCGTACGTGTTCTCTGTGTTTTCGAAGGATCTTTCTCCCTAAAATGTTGAAAAGCACGGCTGATGCTCAGTTGTACAGATGCAAAAGATTGATAATAACCTGCACTAGATGAAGGGGATGGTGATGCAGCTGTTTTTTCCTTTGACTTTTAGAATTTTTATGGCATTGTCATGATTGCGTCCTTTGCAATCGATAAGCATTTTTGCAAAACATGCGGCGAGGCTCGGCCGCTAGCTGGCGGGAAACGCCACGGGCGGGCTCAGAGGAGCCGCTGGGGAGCCGGCCCCAGCCTCCCGGGCCTCCCCGGCGGGCGTCTGCGCAGAGCAGGCCGTCGGTGATGTTTATAACATTTTGAATGCGTGGAAGGGCTGGACTGTATCTAGGCTCATTGGACTTAACAGGCTGGCGATGTGGGCTCCCTTAGGCCAGCTGGAGGTCAGAAGGGTGGGGCGCAAGGTGGGGCGCAAGGTGGGCGCACGGCAGGAAGCGCGGCAGGTGTGGGCTGGTGCTGGGGAGTTCTCACTGTGACCGGTGAGGACCGGCACCCTGTCCATCTCCGTCTCGAAGGAGTTCGAATGGAGGCTGGCTCTACGTTCCCACCTGCTCCCCTCTGGCTGGTCCACCTGTGTGTTTCCTGTCCCAGTGGAGAGAGAGCCCACGTGACCGGCTGGGGGGCGTGGCTGGCCAGCCCAGCTCCTGGGGGTCAGGCTGCACCCCAACAAGGGCCTCCCTCTGTTTAGACACTCTCCAGCCACTTGGCTGAGCAGAGAGGGCTCAGAGGAGCGGCCGAGAAGTTTCCTCAGAAAGGGATGTGGCCAAGGTGGCACCACGACAGAATGCAGTGGACCTGGGTGACCCCACCAAGGAGAAGATCCGGGAAAAATGTGACTTTGGAGTCGAGAGGGTAAGGGAAACCTCCTCATGGAATTGTGCAAGTGAGCGAAATAG
>NW_011889162.1:415070-416473 GCF_000151845.1 Pteropus vampyrus | reverse complement strand
GTCTGGCCCAGGCCCGCTGCACTGAACTTCCGGTTGTCCAAACGGAACGTGGCCTTCCCAGCCCAGACGCACACACCCCCTCTGCCAAAAACACCCTCCACTCCACTCCCCTCCCTGGAGTGCCACTCGCCCCATGAAGGCGTGTGCTCATCCCCCCCGGGGACAATCGAGTATCCACAACAGAAATGACAGGGATGGTCAGTAACACGTGGACTAAAAAGTCTAAAGATGCAGGGTCCTTGGTGATCCCTGGAGAGAGAGCACAGTAACGTCTCTGAGAATGCTGGGCTCATTTTAAATTTCCCTTCTGCCCACGGATGATCTCTTTTCTCCAGGGACATGCTTTATTTCATGCTGGTCTCTCTCTCGCTTCTCTCGCAGGTTTTTCTCGAATGACTGGGTCTCCTGGAGCCCAGATGGGCAGTAGCCAGCCCCGGGGACCGGGCGGGAGGGGGCTTTGTCGCAGCGGGCTCTGCTTTCCCAGGGGTCCTGGAAGGTGGGGCGGTTGCTCTGCAGGCTTCGTGCCCCCTGGTGTTCCTGGGTTCGAGCTCCCTCCCAGAGTCGGCAGGGCAGGTGGCGTCCTTGTGTGCTGTGAATGCTGTGGTCCCGGGCGGGCCCTCCGTGAGGTGGGGGTCTTCTCCAGCACCTTCGCCGCCCCCCATAGCTCTTACCACCGTGAGCTGTTGCTTCACGTCTTCCCTCCTGCGTGGGGAGTGGGCGACGAGGGGTGATACACGAGAGTCCATGCGCAGGTGCTGCCCTGTCCCCAGGTGTGTGAGCACATGGTGGGACACGTCCCGTGCCCAGGGTGGCTTGTGTGGGCTGCTCTGAGCTGGGGCTCGGGGTGGCTTCTTGGCCCAGGTAGGGGACAGGCTAGCGGGAAGAAGGAGTAGCCAGGTGTTGGCTCAAGCAGAGAGCTGGCCAGTGGCCGAGCAGCCCACAGACAGCAGCAGCATCCACACGGGGTCACGGACCGTGGTGAGGGAGGTGACGAGATCTAACGCAGGGTGCACAGTACTGCAGGGGACACGACAGGAAACTGGTGCCACGGGCATCCCACGAGCCTGCAGGGGGAGCCAGGTCTCTGGAACCACCCGTGGCCTGGTCGGTGGACACAGCACACCCCCCGTCAGACTGGCCAGCAGGGAAACTGCCCAGGACGGCAGGCGAGGGGCCGGAGGGGAGGGCAGGGTCTCCGTGCGTTACCATAGAGACGGAAACCACAATGATGTGTCTTTTACCGTCGAGTCTCGACAGATGCAATACGCCAGAGATTAACAAAACATTGTCTGCTTCAACAGGAAGAAGACGAGGGGTGGAAGATGTCACCAAGCGTTTTCCTTCATACGATAGAGGAAGGAAATAACATGTACAAAGGTCAGTTTGGGAGAATATGCGTGACA
>NW_011889162.1:406237-413510 GCF_000151845.1 Pteropus vampyrus | reverse complement strand
CGTCCCGTGGGCCCAGCTAGGAATCGCGGTGATGCACACGACGGGGTCCCAGGCCTGGCCGAGGGGCCACCAGCCCTCGGGAGTGTCCGCAGCGAAGCTCGTTGGTGAAGACGCCACGGCGGCGTCTTCGGCCTGCGCGGCCACCCCCGTTCGTTTCGTACTCTGCGCCTCTGGCACCGACCTGTGGTTTTCCGCACCTTGGACTCGTCGGACCCTGCAGTGGTCACTTCCTTCGGAAGACGCCCCTTGGTCCCCATCCGCTGTCCGCCCTGGGCCGCCCTTTGCCTTTCCTGACGACGTGCCACTCCCTCGTCTTGTGGAGCCCGTCCCCCAGGATATCTTGAGAAGGAGATTTGGGCGCCATGTGCATCCAGACATTGTCCTACGCCCCCTTCGGTGACAGTTTCCCCCGGGGCTAGGAGGGCTCCCTCCCGCTCTGATGTAACTATGTGGGGAAAACAAGGGAGGAGGATGGGAGCCGGGTCTGAAGCCTAAACCTCCGAGGAGCCGGGCCGGCTCGTTGTTCGACGCCAGGAGGACAGAGAAGCAGCTCAGAGGGCGCGCGAGGCCCGGCCGCCTCACCCCCGCTCTGGGGGGCTGGGTGCTCCCACCCCCACGAGCCTGTCACGCTGGCACCACAGAGCCCGCGTGGCCTGTCCCCCGTGCCTGGGGTGCTTGTCCCAAGAGGCACCTGGGACAAGCGTCTCCCCGCCTGACCCTGTGCCCCACCCTTGGCCCCGCTCTGCTTTTGTCCCTGTGGCTTCTCCGTGTGTGTCCCTGTCTTCCCAATGGGACCCCAGGCCCGGGGGGCCTTCTGCTCCCAGTCCCTCGGGGGGCAGTGCCTGGCCCACGATCGGGTTCCATAAAGTCATGAATTTAACAACTTATGGATAAAGTATCATAAATTAGGTAGTGTGTGAATGAGTCAGGTTTATGAATACGTCCGAATTTCCACAGTGCATTGTGTAATGAATGAATGATACACGGGGACGAGTGTCCTTGGGTGATGGCACGGAAGACAGTTTTATTAAAATCTTTTAACACCCTCTGACTTTAATGTGCATGCATTATTTTGATAAAAGCAATAATTAATTTGGGGGGAATCTAATGCTCCCATGGGAAGCCAAGTCTTACAACCTGTGCCACCACCACCACCACCCCCCGCCCCCCTCACCAGAAAATCTCCCGAGACTCTCTGCGCCTTTTGTGCAATATCTGTTTCCTTTAAGGCTAAAAAAAGAAACCCACACAGTGGTCCGTTGGGAGCAGGACACACGAAGTGTCATTTCCTAGCTGGACGTTGCGGCATTTCATGAGTTATCTGCCAGGTCTCTGGTCCCTTAAAGAAACTAAATGTCTTCGTCTTTGACCTCTTTTCTTAAAAATCAAAGGTTTTCGCTTTCAAATAAAACATTAGCATTTTAATCGCTGAGATTAAGCCCCGTCCCTTGTCACACACACACACACACACCCCCCCACGTGTGAAAGCGCTTTTCACAGGCGGAGAAAAGCTCATTCTCTGCTGGAGGGGAGGGGGCAGGGCTTGCCCCTGGAGGACCGTGAATAACTTCCTGCATTTATAAGCGGCCATGAAATTCTTGAAGGGATTGAGAAGTGCCCTGTGCAGAAGTGTCACGTGAAGAGCGAAGTCTCAAAGGACGGCAAAGTCGTGTGAACGAGCTGGAGGTGTCGTTGGCACCGCTCGCTCTATTTGTAAAATCTGCTGCCAGCGCCAGGATGGGCAGACGCGTTCACCTCAGTAACCACATCTTGGTTTCCTTCGTGTGGACAGGTCCTTGTCCCTTCACTATTAAAGGCACCGCTTCCGGTCTGGGTGACTCTCTCGAGTGACTTAAAGCAATTTCACTTTGAACTAAATGAAACAGGTGCGTTTGCCGTTGGAGAAGATTTAGCCATCATACCAGGGGACCTCCGTTAGGAAGGAGCCCTTATGAGTTAATAGTACATTTATTATTAAAAAACAGTGCATGTTTAAAACTTTCGGGGGAAAGCTTACGATTTTAAACACATTTTTTTAAAAGCATACTATTTCTACATTCCTGTTTTCTGCAATTTAAGTTTATGCACTTTTTAGCAAATGCCCTAGAAAAAAGCGTAAATTAACTGTGCCTTTGGTGTTCCCGCCCCTGACACGCCAACCACAGATTCGACTTCTGCAGACTCAGGGCAAAGAAAAAGCTCAATCACTTATGACCTAAGGCAATTTTCACACCAGTGAGATGGTGTAGACGATTTATGCAACGTATATTTTTCACGCCCTAACTGATAAGTGGCAGGCGGGGGACCTCTGGCTGGCACCCACTCATGGGAAGTATGGCCCCGGCTTTCCGGCCATTGGCCGTGCACCCACTCCTACCACGCGCGGCCCCCGTCAGCCTTCTCTGAGTGCCCTCCACCTTGGTCTTCGCACTCAGTCCCAGGCGGGCCACCTGCCCTGTCTGGGTGACGAGCCCCGTGAGCGTCTCCTTCACGTCTTCCTGGCAGAGGCTGTTCCCGCGGTCGGGGGGCGCGAGGCCGCTGAGCCTGGGTCCTCGCTGGCCCTGAGGTCCAGGCGGGCTGTGTCCCCTCTGGCCCTGCTGCCGAGCCAGCGGTCCTGGAGGGAGTGCGGGGGCCGCCCGACCTGAGGGTGGCACTCGGCTTGCAGTGACCGTTCCCGAGCATCTCCGCGCCGGCGCCCGGGAGCAGTGTCAGGGCCTCGGCCCAGCTCGCTCACTCAACCTGCACTTTTGGGGGACGAGCTGCGTCCCTGCGCCCCGTCCTCCTGCGGCACCCTGTGCTGCGGGGTCCCGGCCCAGATGGCTCTCGGGGGACACGCACTGCCGCGCCGTCCGTCTTTGCTTTGCTGACGTGTCTGCTCCTTGGGCGCGGTTGTTTCTGGGGTATCAGGTGCCCCACGTGGTCCCTGCCCTTGGGATGAGAGCAGAGGTTCCCCCGACCCCTCGCCATGGGCCCTGCGCCGGGTCGGACGGCCGGAGCCCCGCGGGCGGTCATCCTGCCGTCGCCGGCTGTGTGTCACGTCTCCGTGCCATTTTGCTCTTTCTCTGCAGGATCTGCATCTTTTCCTGGGTCACGCCAGGTCCTGTCCCCGGTCGTTTCATTTCTTAGCTCTCCTGCCACCCCTGTCCCCTCCCCATCCCCTCCCCCGTCCTCTGTGACTATGCAGACTCCGCCCTCCTTTCTCATCCACTGGCCTACCTGACTTTTCGGCACCTTCTCGTCTCTCTGTCTGCATGGTGGCCACCTCCCGCTCTCTGTGCCCACCCCCCACGGAGGTTTCTGCCTGTGACTGTCGTTCTGTGTCCAGTTTAAGCCCCGCCCCTCTCCTCCGTCAGCTCCGGCGGAGGGCCACGCTCCCGGCCAGGCTCAGGGTCCCACGCTGTGCCCGTAGGGGAGACCGTGGCCGAGCACCCTCCATCCCACTCACTCACACCAGCACCTACCACCCTAGCCGTCACCACCGTCAGATGGAGGTGGGCCGCCTCTGACTGGGCCTGAGCCCGCAGCCGCCCTCCCGCGTTGGGGCGCTCACTGGGATTCCTGGGGCGCATTTCCCTAACCGTCCTCCTAGCTACCAGGGCGAGGCACGAAGGACGTGTAAAACATATATGACTTCACAAACATCCAAAAAGTAATTCGCTAGCACAGCTGCTGAATCGGGGAAGTCACGGGTACTCATGAGGCCGGCTTCGTCTTTTAGTAGGAGCCGGATAAAGTACTGGTGAGTCGAACTGGCAACAGAATCTTTCATGTTTTAGTGAATCGTTTGAATCATGAAAGTTGTATAAAACTTATTACAAAAATTATCACCCCACAAGTGTATAATTGTATAACCCTACACTTCACACACTGTGGTTACATTGTCATCACGCAGTAGGATACTGTGGGTATCACACTTTTTTATCTGGTGTTTTCGCGTTAGCGGTTTTCGTCTTTATTGTTTAGACATTAAATTCCACGAGCTCATTTCTTCCGTTTGGGAAGCGGAAGAAGAGGACACGTGCCTCCCATCCCTCCAGACCGTTTTATTCGAATTTCATGTCATGCGATACGATGGGAAACTGAACTTGCCGTTTATGTCGCAGTAACCGCTTTCATCGATCTTGGCGTTGGGAGACATTTTGATTTTCCTTTTCTTTATTCTCCCGGGGCATAGACATGTGGAAGGATAAAGACGAATCGTGGAATTTCCTCCAGGACTATGACCCGGAACTGATCAAAGAGGAAAAGCGGAAGGAACTGGAGTCGGAGATCAGGTTACAGGTAGGGCCGGGTTCTCGGGCGCTGGTGACGAGCCACTCGCTGCAGCGACGGCCCGTTGTCGCAATTTCCTCTTTATTCCCTACCCAGACTCTAAGCTATTTTTAAACGTCACAAAGAAAAAACGCAGGGAATGCAAAGTCGCTGAACACAGGGATGTTTTCTATTCACCTAGGTCGATGAGTTGATGAGACAAGAACTAAAAAACTTAAAACTAGCCGTGAACAGAGAAAAGGAACTTCTGGCCAAGACAGGAAAGAAGAAAGGAGGTAAAAAAGTGAGTAGCGCATGAGCACGGGGAGGGAGGAGGCCCAGGGAGGATTCCGAGGCGAAGAGTGGCCGCGCCACACCTACAGGGCGCCGCAGGAGTGCCACCTGGCCCGCCACTGGTCCCTGGGCTGCTTCCCGAGGACACAGGCCTGCCTTTCCTGAATCTACCTCTTGTCACCATGAGCCCTCGGGGCTGTGGGCTCGGGAGTGGTATGAATTCAACTGCCTGAGAGTTACCTCCCCGGGCCGTCCTCACTGCAGAGTCCTGTCACGGGATGGGGATGACGAGGGGAGCCAGCGCATGTGCTCCCAGTGCCCACCCAGCTCCCCTATAGGCAGGCCTGTCTGGGGGCAACGACAATAAGCAAGTTCTTTGGGGGTGGGGGGAGAGCGTTGGAAGAATTGAATTTTAAATTGCCACCGATCCATCTCACAGCAGTTTAGAGTAGCCAGTTGGATCCTAGTATTCAAAGTTTACTTACTAGGGCCCGCGGGATAATGCGAAAAATACATATGGGTCTCTGCCCCCCAGTTCCTGGCTCAGAGCCCCTGTCAATTTCTAAGGGGTAAGAGCACCTGGAGTGTTTACTGCTCTGATGAGCTGACTCTGGGGGGACTCCGAGGCCCAGGAGGGGCAGTGGTCATCAGGAAGACCAAGCCATAATTAGAAGCCTAGAGGTTTCAGTCTCACCCCAATTCTTGAGAGAAGGGAGACAGGCCGGAAATGGAGTATATAGTTGACCGTGCCTGTGCGAGGAATCCCCCATAAAAAACCCCAGCAGTGGGTGGGGTTCAGAGAGCTTCCGGGATGGTTGGTGAACACATCCACATACCAAGAGGACGGCACACCCCGACTTCACAGGCACAGGGCCCCCTGCCCTCGCGACCCTCCCAGACCTCGCCCCGTGCACCTCTCCGTCAGATTCTTTGCCTATATCCTCTATAACATCCTTTAATAAACTGGTAAATGTAAGTAAGTGTTTCCCGGAGTTTTGTGAACCATTCTAACAAATTAATGGAACCCGAGCAGGTGTCGTGGGAACCTCAGATTTATAGCCAGTTGGTCTGAAGCACCAACCACGATGTCACAGTTTGGTGTCGGTAACGATTCACAGCATCCAGCCACCTCCTTCGCCGCTTCCATACTCACCAGGCAACCTTCTGCTGACTTATTGTAGTTGCACGCTGGTTTTTCTGTAAGAGGAAATTCTACAGGGTCCGTTTTTCTTGACTATTATATTTCTCATTATAAGTTAATCGATTTGCATTACATTAATCAGCTGACATCCCCATGATGACAGCGCTGCTCCTGCTTCTCAGAGGCCATCTCTCTTTTGAGATGATGTGATCATCCTCCCTTGTAGTCACAAAAACTTTTAGGATATCAGAGCTCCTGGAGAAAACGTGAAGCTCCTCGAGGGTAAGACTCTTGACCGACTCTACTCTTTGCATTCCCCAGAGTGCCAGCATGTATAAATGCGGGGGAAATGCCATATTTAAACGGACATTTAGAATCTGATTTTGCAAGAAACACACGAGCATTCTACCGAAAAACACAGTATCGGAAATGAGGACTCTCTAACTGGTAAACAAGAGCGCGGACAGAGGAAAAGACAGGTTGAACTCAAAGACAGGGCAATAAGAACTCCAAACGGAAGCAAAGAAAGAACAGAGACTGTAAGGAGCAGAACGGAATAATGACTCATTGCTTCCGACTGGCAGCGAGGCCCTCCCACCCCCAATGCCAGTGGAGACCACATGCAGAATCCATCTGGATGCCCCTCCACCCCCCACCCCCCACCACCCAACGACAGGTCAAGGGGAAGGGTCTCAGGTCAATAATCTAAGCTCCCACCTCGAGGACCTAGAAGAGCAAAGAAAACAAAGTGACCAGAAAGAAGGAACTAATAAAAATAAAACAAAAATCAGTCAGACTGAAAATCAAAGACAATGAAGAAAATAAATGAAACCGAGCTGGCTCTTTGAAGATAATCAAAATCGATAAACCGCTAGTAAGACTGACAAAAAAGAGAGAGAAGACACGAATGATCAATATCAGGAAGGAAACAGAAGATCGCAACTAAAACAAACACCAAAAGAACGAGAAGGCCGCCAACAACTCCGCTCATATAATCTGACAATTTTCACAAAATGGGCCCACTTCCTTCAAAAACATAAACCACCACAACTCACCTAATATGAAATAGAAGATTTGACTAGCCCTAGAGCTATTAAGGAAACTGAATTTGTCATTAAAACAACTCCCAAATAGAATTTCCAGGCCCAGTTGGTTTAACTGGAGAATTCTACCAAATGTTTAATTTGCAGGTGACATGATCGTCTATTTAGAAAATTTCAAGGAATCTGTAAAGAAACTCCTAGAAATAATAACTGCATTCGGCAAGATTATAGAATGCAAAGCGAACATACAAAAATCAATTGTTTTTCTATATACTAGGAATGAACAGATGGGCTCCAAAACTTAAAATATGAAGCCATTTAAAATTATTCAAAAATGAAATACTTAGGTATAAATCTAATAAAATACGTGTGGGATTTGTATGCTATAACTACACAGTACTGATGACAGAAATAAAAGAAGATCTAAATACACAGACATACCATGTTCATGGATTGGAAGACAAAATGCAGTAAAAATGCCAATTATCTCCGCACCGATATACAAGTTTAACCCAATTCTTACCAAAATCTCAGAAAGATAGTT
>NW_011889162.1:403643-406187 GCF_000151845.1 Pteropus vampyrus | reverse complement strand
CAACTCCGCTCATATAATCTGACAATTTTCACAAAATGGGCCCACTTCCTTCAAAAACATAAACCACCACAACTCACCTAATATGAAATAGAAGATTTGACTAGCCCTAGAGCTATTAAGGAAACTGAATTTGTCATTAAAACAACTCCCAAATAGAATTTCCAGGCCCAGTTGGTTTAACTGGAGAATTCTACCAAATGTTTAATTTGCAGGTGACATGATCGTCTATTTAGAAAATTTCAAGGAATCTGTAAAGAAACTCCTAGAAATAATAACTGCATTCGGCAAGATTATAGAATGCAAAGCGAACATACAAAAATCAATTGTTTTTCTATATACTAGGAATGAACAGATGGGCTCCAAAACTTAAAATATGAAGCCATTTAAAATTATTCAAAAATGAAATACTTAGGTATAAATCTAATAAAATACGTGTGGGATTTGTATGCTATAACTACACAGTACTGATGACAGAAATAAAAGAAGATCTAAATACACAGACATACCATGTTCATGGATTGGAAGACAAAATGCAGTAAAAATGCCAATTATCTCCGCACCGATATACAAGTTTAACCCAATTCTTACCAAAATCTCAGAAAGATAGTTAGTAACCGTAGACGAGATTACACTAAAATTTATATAGAAAAACGATGGAACTAGAATAACTACACTAATTTTTAAAAAGAGGAATAAAGTGAGAAGGATCCGTCTACTTGATTTCAAAGCACATTATATAGCTGCAGTAATCAAGACTGCACTGTTGGTCGAGAGGCAGACACCTGGATCAATGGAATAGAACACAGAGCCCAGAAACAGGCCCACATGGATTTGCCAGAGGATGGAAGAAACTGGATCACTTACATGTCACTGGTAGAGACATACAGTGACATAACCACTTTGCAAAACTCCTGGCATTTCTCAAAAAACAAACATTCAGCTACCATACAACCCAGAAATGCACTCATGGGCATTTATTCCAAAGAATTAAAGATTTACACACACATACAAGTTTATAGCACTTTAGTCAATTCGTAATAGCCGAAAACTGTAAACAGCAATCAAAAGGAATGAATGATGGATACATAAAACATCCCGGACGAATCTCCTGAGATTTATGATGTGTGGAGAGCAAAACGGTTACATACTATCTGATTCCGTTGATGCGACATTCCTAAAAGGACAAAGTTAGAGAAACAGAGACCGGATTAGTGGCTTCCGGGGGTTCGAGGTGGGGGGTGGTGGCAGGGAAGCGAGTGTGACTGCGAAAGGGCCCGAGGGACCCCCCCGGTGGCCCACACACCCTGCATTGCCAGCGGCCATGCCGACATCCCGGCGGCGATCTATAAGACCGTTCTGCCAGATGTCCATCACCACCGGGAGAGGCCTGGCAAAGCATGCACAGGACCCCTCGGTGCCGTTTCTCACGGCCGCGTGTGAATCTGCCGACATCGGAATTTCTTTAAAAATCGAACAATGTGCGTGAAGGATCGCTACATGCAACCACAGGATGTGAAGTTTGCAACCGTAAGGCTGATGGAAAGAAGCCGGACGCGGAGAGGAGACGGCACATGATTCCGTGGACGAGAGCGGGCCGTCCGAGTGCCAGCGGAGGCCGAGGGGCGCCCCCTGCAGACTGGAAAGCAGCACGGCAGGAGAGGGCCCACGGCGGCTACAGGAATGCGTGCTCTGTTTTGACTGCGTGGTGGTCATGGGTACGGATTAGATGAAGAAGTTAATCAGTCTGTACGTGGACAGACTTTACATAAATTATGCTGCAAGGAAAATAATGAGCAAATGAATGAGGAAGTGGACACGGAGGAGGGAAAGAGTGGAGGGAAGAAAGGGCCCGATGATCAGCCCCGGGGGACAAGGATCGTGGGTCCCCTGAGGAGGCCTGAGAGAGAAGATGGGCTGGCAAAGGAAGATAGAGACCAGGCTGGAAAAAACCCACATGCTGTTCTGAGTTTTAATTTGTCCTGTGGGCAGTGGACATTTTAAGCAGAATGGTGACACGATCGGCAGTGTTTAAAAGATCTGGAGTTGGCTTCCAAAGGACAGAGGTGACTGGGTGCCAGCGACGCAGGCAGCTTGGTGGCTGCACACATGGCACTCCATCCTTCACGGCGCCGCGTGCCGGAGCCCCAGGAAGGAGCCCCGGGATGCTCGGGGCCTGTTGGGAGCAAGGCCCCGCGAGTGTTTCACAGTGGTGACCTTTGCCGTCCACCCAGGGACACGTCCACCCAGTGCCTTGGGGTTTTCCAGTCCCTGCGTTCACGAAAACCGCCTTCTGCTCAGTCCGTGTTCACGTTCTAGAGTCGACGTCTCAGGTCCCCTTCCCCGCCACCACCCCCAAAAGCGGCTCCCCTCGCTACGTCTAGGGCTAACTTACTGACTCGGCTTTTCTAAACTGTTGGATATTTCCGTTTCTTCCAGGCAAAGAAAAAGAAGAAAGGCAAAAAACAGAAAAAGGGGAAGGATAAGGACTTGACGGCCGACAGGTGAGGACGGTGCTCGGTCTGTCGTGATGCACGCGAGGGCCCC
>NW_011889162.1:400135-402458 GCF_000151845.1 Pteropus vampyrus | reverse complement strand
GTGACTTGTAGTAGCTTTTAAAGGCCACTTTTTCCCTTTGCTCTTACATTAGTCCCCAAACCGAGTAGTCTTTCATATAGAGAAGGTCACACGAAGTGCCTTATCCAATGACAAACCAGAGCTAAAACCAAGTCTACCTGTGTGACCCAGCCATGAAGTTAAAAATCCCTCTCTTGCATCCTCTGGCGTTTAACGTGTCGCTCTATGAGTAAGATACTGCTCTAACCACACCGCTGACATGCCTGCAGCTTTCGGACAATGTCCCTTAGACACTGAGTATATTCTCGGCGTGTGCGGCTTTGCAAGTGACCTGTCGGAAATGGGCGCACGTGATTCTCTGGCGACACAAAGGCAGACCAGTATATTTTACTCACTTTTATGCCCCAAAGCACAGAAATACCTGGTCGTCTCATTCCTGGAAGACTTGTCACTTTAATCGTAAAGACCCTGAGTCACCAGACTAGGGCTAGTTCTGCCAAGAAGCTGGAAGACGACTTCTGCTTCTCTAGCGAGTTAAAATAAATCTTCAACCACCAGTATTTTTATCACAGTTTAAGGTAGTTTTAAAGCTAAAAGTGTTATATTCCATAACAAAAATTTATTTCACCAGAAAGATCCAAATACAGGTTTCTGTTTGGGCTTCTTACTATGTTGTTTTGACTGTTTTACAGTCTTCTTCAACTTTATGTTAACATTTTATGTATATATTATATGTTTATAGTAAATCAGTATTCAAGCTAAAACACTACAGTCGCTATTTCTTTGATATAGGTCAGATGCTGTTATCCTAAATTCCTTACAATTAAAACCTTTTTTATCCTCAGCAGAGGATTCACTATTTTAAATACTGGAATAAAATTCCAGTCAATCTAAAACTGAGGTCATTGAATTAACATTTATCCCAACGGTATTTGGCTAGAATCGAACCAATATTCTTGAGTCTGTTTTAATCCCACTAACCTAGATCATAGAACAGCCAGAGAGCTATTTAAATACAGTTATATTTACAGTTCTTCAGTGTCAGTCAGGTAGGACCAAAGAATAAGGCCCCTGGAAAACAAAAGGGAAAAGACAAAACGTCTTGAGGGATTATGCCAAAATTATTTGAACTTGACCTCTCTGAGTTCCTGCAAGCCGAGCCCCAGATAATTTCATTGGGACTTTCATTCATCAAGTGGGCCAGTATCTCCATTTTTTCCTCAATTAGTATAAATTACCCGTGTGCTGGCCCTGTGCCCAAGGCCTCTTAGAGAAGTGGTTTTGACATCTGTACACACTATGGAAAAGTATAACATCCTCCAAAAAAATCATCACACTCACAGCTTTAAACATTTTGTATTTCATACTAGAACTATTTCCCCTATAAGGCTTTGTTCTTTATAGATATTTCTTTTAAGCTATTATGCTATTGGCTTAAAAGGAAACGTCAATTTCATGAAGGATTAATGATCTACTATGGCTGGCAGATGCTAACGGAATATATAATTACGGGCCCATTGTGTTACTATTATTGAGTAATTTCTAATTCATATTTATGCCGTCATGAAGACTGATGAAAGGCAGACTGCAGAGTTAGAGCTGGTCCCGAATGCCCAAAGGTGTAATTCTTATTAATGGGAAACATCAGACATACACATGGATGAGTGAAAGTATTGTTTTTAAAAAGCCTGATTCATCCCCAAATTGTAGAAACGCCTCAAAAATCCATTTATCTGCATGTATACAAATGCGCTTTAAGGTAGATATCTGGTTGAAGTTCTCCGCACATGTGACAATCAACAGAAAGGCCGTGACCCCGTGTGTGCTCACAGAAGGACGGTGTGCTCTGTCCCCAGGACCATTGAATCGCTGTATAAGGAGCTGGTGGAGGAAGGGCTCCTGATCCAGGCTCTGAAGGTCAACCTCTCTGATTACATTGGTAAAGTACACAAGGAATCATGCACAAATATGGCACATGTGTCACCCCTTGGGTTTTGAGGTCCCGACAGCTGGAGGTATGTTCCATTCGTGTTTTTTGTCCAGTCCAAAGCCTGGCTCATAGTGGCTTGTCGTAAGTGTTGGTTGGATTGAATTGATTTGAGTTCACCTTGGGCTGTGGACTAACGGGTGCAGCTCTGTCCCCAAATGTGGGAGAGGCAGATTTGTGGACCCACCAGCAACATTCCTGGCATTAGCTAGAATGAGGACATGGACACCGTTCGTGCTTCTGGGTTTAAACAAAATGCCTAGGAAGCACACCTCATGAGACCACAGCCCAGTCCTTCCAGATGGGGCCAACACAGAAGTAGTTGGGAGGTAGGTGGTGGGGACATTTGCTGTCACC
>NW_011889162.1:389593-400085 GCF_000151845.1 Pteropus vampyrus | reverse complement strand
GGTTGAAGTTCTCCGCACATGTGACAATCAACAGAAAGGCCGTGACCCCGTGTGTGCTCACAGAAGGACGGTGTGCTCTGTCCCCAGGACCATTGAATCGCTGTATAAGGAGCTGGTGGAGGAAGGGCTCCTGATCCAGGCTCTGAAGGTCAACCTCTCTGATTACATTGGTAAAGTACACAAGGAATCATGCACAAATATGGCACATGTGTCACCCCTTGGGTTTTGAGGTCCCGACAGCTGGAGGTATGTTCCATTCGTGTTTTTTGTCCAGTCCAAAGCCTGGCTCATAGTGGCTTGTCGTAAGTGTTGGTTGGATTGAATTGATTTGAGTTCACCTTGGGCTGTGGACTAACGGGTGCAGCTCTGTCCCCAAATGTGGGAGAGGCAGATTTGTGGACCCACCAGCAACGTTCCTGGCATTAGCTAGAATGAGGACATGGACACCGTTCGTGCTTCTGGGTTTAAACAAAATGCCTAGGAAGCACACCTCATGAGACCACAGCCCAGTCCTTCCAGATGGGGCCAACACAGAAGTAGTTGGGAGGTAGGTGGTGGGGACATTTGCTGTCACCGTCTTCAACTCATGTTTTTCTCTTAGTTTTTTAAAAACAACACGATGCCCTGAAAGCACATTTAAAGCTTAAAATCCTTTACAGTCTCACCACCCTAATAAATATCGTTTTCAGTTTCGTGCATCTGCAGTGGACCCGGACATTCTCCACATGACCACAAAAGCATAATCATGCTCGAATTCAACAATAATGCAATACCACTAGCTAAACTTTAGTTAATAATCAGTTTTCCTAATAATGTCCTTTATAACTGGTTTTGTCAGTCCAAAAGCCGATCAAGGACCATAGGTGTGCCGGTCATATCTTTTTAGGCTCCTTTCATTCCTTTAATCAGCACAATTTCCAGCGTTTTTCAGTTTTTCACGATATTGACATTTTCAAATAATCTGGGCCATTTTACAGACTGTACAGACTGTCTTTCATCCGAATTGGCTTGATGGTTTTCTCATGCCTCGATTCAGGTTAAACATTTTTGACAGGAACACTACATAGGGGACGTACGTCCTTCTCAGCATCTCACACTGGGGACACACGATGCCACTTGGTCCCATCGCTGGCAAAGGTGCTGTTGCCAGATCTCGCCCTTGTAAAGCTTCCTTTTCCCCTTTGTAGTGAATGGCTAATCGGGGGCGGGGTATGTTTCGAGCCCCAGGCAATTCTGTTCCCCAGCACCTTAGCAGCCTTCGCATCCACGGATGACTGTTGCCTGCATCGATCATTGCGACGCTGGTCATGAAACGGGGGCGCTCTGTTTCTACCCCCTTCTGTGTTTACCAGGTGCTGGCCTTCTAGGAAGAGCCTCCCCTCCCCCTCCTCGGGAAGTCGTTCTGGTATAAATGTGGACGCGTGGATTCTCCGTTTTTTTATCGTATGGTCATCCATTCCCGTCCTGTTCATTCCTATGTTTACACTGACCCAGTCTGGGCCTCTGGGAGCAAGAAGGCTGACATCTTCCTTTGATCCAAAAAAATGATTCCTTTAATCCCTTTGAGAGAAAGCCACGTTTCCTTCTTGGGGACTCGGAGGAGCCCTCATAGTTCCTAAAAAGGTAAGAATTTTACCAGAACGTAGATTGGAACACGTGTCGGGTTTCTATTTATTTTACGTGTTTCTCGTTCAAGCCGTATAAGGTTTTCCTCTGGAATCCCTTCATTATGTTCTATCGATTCTGTTAATATGAAAAGTAACATTTTTAACAGAATCCTACTTCTCATCTTCTTATTAATTTATTACCATCTTGGACTTTTTCAGTGATCTCTATCAGTTTCGAGGAAACATCTCTAAGATGCCTAAGGTCGAACTGAATGGGGTCAGCCACCTAAGAGTGACCTCAAATGAAACCGACCCGGTCTAACAGAATTAGTCCCGTTGCCACAAGGGCTGTGTCTCCCTTTGGTCTTTTGCATGGTTTCCTTATTTTTTTTCCGGTTAAGATCCTTAGTCTGAAAGATGGCAGTGGATCTTCCGAAGTCCCCTCACGAAAACAGAACAACTAGATTGCAAAAACAAAAACCTGTAGACATCTGCACCAAAACTAGATGACAAGGTTTCCCCCTCACACCCCGAAGTGTCAGCCACTGGGGACACAGGACAGGACCCCACAATAACCAGCAAGCACTCCCTGGAAAGTACAGCGGGCCAAGGTAGTGACTGTGACAGAAGCCAGGAGAGCTTTCGCCCATTTCGGTGACAGATGAGTACGAAGGGTTAAGATGAGAACATAGCAGAGGCTTGAGCAGTCTCGTCTCTATCCACTCTTAAAAGTGACCGACCTGCCTCAGCTCCCTTCCCAGGCAGGGCTTATACGGAGAAGAAACTCTTGGGAACACAATGACAGTGGAACAGGACGAGGACCGTAGAGATAAAAGAGAAAAAAGATCCAGAAAAAATCGAGAGTGGGGACAGAACCAGCACATCTTCAAAAGGCCACCAAACTTTTAACGTACATAGAGACAACAGAAGCCGGAATCTATGGAATTTTAAAAGCTACCCCGAAGCAAATCATCTTCTAAAAATATAAGACTATCAACTCATAAATTTCAGCAATGGAAAAGTTCAAGGTCGAATCTATGCAAAGTTTCTGTGAAAAAGGAAAAATGAGAAACAGATTAACAGCACGAAGAAACATGCCCATAAAGCAGACATACTGGACTTACTCTTTCTAACCAAGCTAATGTATACTTAAAAAACTATAGAAGATATGTAAGACTATATGAAATAGAAAGAGAAAAACTCAGAAATGAGTTGCCAAAACCGAAGGGATATTAGAAATAAAGGGAAAAATGATCTTAGAAAAAAACTAAATTATAATGAATAAAGTCAACAAACAGTGCTTCCAGAGAAATAAAACGGGAAAGATAGAATTTTTTAAATAAAACTAGAAATGAAGAACAAGCTTAAAAAGAGTCAAAACAACATAACGAATACTGAAGACGGGCAAAGAAGATCCAACATACAGATACGAGCCCCTGAAAGCGAAATCCAAAGCAGCGGAACAGAACAGACGCCGAGAACTATCTTCATGAAGACGTCCCTAGAACAGAAACGCAGACCACGCACAGTGAAAGATCGCACTGCGTACCTGAGGGCATCAGTTCCAACGGACTAACGCCGTGGCGTATTCTAGTAAAAGTACCGGGCTTTAGAGTAAAGGGGAAAAGAAATCCTTTGGGCCTTTATGCAACAAAAGACCACATGGCTCGTAATGGAAGGGAAATTAGGAGGTCATCACACTCTCCACTGCACCGTTTTATACCAGAGGTAAATGGCACGATATATTTTAGATGCTCAAGGAAAGGAAGTAAGTAGGATTCAAAGATTCTGCGCCCAGACACATTCATTTTCAAGTATGCAGGACCCAAACTTATACAGGTGCCAGAACTAAGAATTTTTGCCCCACGAGCCCTCCCTGAAGAAGCTAAGAATGAGCTGTGGGCACCAGAAGCCCGTCTGTGCCAGAGCTTAGCCCCGTCGGCGGCGTGTTTGTCCGCACGGCGTCCTCTGATCTGTCCAAGGACGGTAAAAAGTTCTTCCCTAAGTGTCGCTATTTATCCTGCGGCCCGTATGGAAACCTCGTGCTTGTTCTCAGATAAAGCCTTGGCCGACCTGTTTCTTTTAACCATAGCATTTTCCCCCGGCACATAGACTCCCTCACCCCTCCTTGCCCCGAGTCTGGTCACCTTTGCAGAACTGGGCCACATCAAGGCTACTTCGCAGTCCCATTCTCGGCCCCCCGCCCTCAGACTCAGCGGAGGAGCAGCCAGCCGGCGGGGAGCTCAGGGGTCTGGACGGTCATCTGACTGTCGATAGCGGGCCCCTCCCCTGAGACCTGCGGGGACCTCCAGCGGGGCAGCGCAGGAATGTTAAGGAAACGCGGTCCATCCCCTTTTTCAGGCCCTCTGTCTAAAATACCTTTCCGGCCCCGTTTCCTCTTCCCTCCCTCGTGGGAGAGCCGAGTGTGTGCAGGGAACCCAGAGGCTTCTGAGTTCTGACGGAGTACCGGGACAGGTTGGTGGCCTCCACGCTAGGCAGCGGTGACAAAACATCGTCATACACTTTCAGAGCGAGTGTCATCTCTCGGCAAACAGCCCGGACCCGTTGCGTCCATCAGAACCAGCGCCCACTAATTCAGCCCGATAGAATTTGTCTGAATGAAGTCCGTGGGGCTCGAGAAGATGCGCGTTTCTGTGGATGCTCGGAAGCCGGGAGACGGGCTTCGCTTTATGTCACCTCTCCCGCCACGTTCGCAGCAGTAAGCGCAGGATTGAACAGCGGCGGCAGGACCTCTTCCGACACCAGCGAAGGAGAAATAACCGCCCTTCTATTTATGACCTGCTCATTAAGAAGCGCGGGGACCGGAAGCCATAATGGAAGCCCTCATCATCCCTCCTTCTCCCCACCGATGCCCGTGCCCTTGGCAAGGACTTTTTTTATTTTTTTCACATGGAAGCTTCGAAAGGCTGCCTTCCCCAGCAAAACGGCGGCTGCGTCTGGCTGTTAACTCCTTAGCATTCGAAAGTGCTTTAAAGCTTGTTCAGTACTTCATACACACAAGCGTATATTTCCAGTATTTTTATACACACGTAAATGTGTTTTTCGTATGTGTATAGATAGCATCGACAGCTTGGCCAAGATCCATACTTGTTAGAGGGAAGGAAAAATGAGCGTCGAATGTTTTCCCTTCAGATTCAGGTACAAATCAAGAGAGACGCTTATGAGCATGTGAAGGTCCATCCTCTCAACAAATGGAGACAGCCAGACTAATTTTCCTGGTGACCTTATCTAAATTAGTTAGAAAATAACACTTCAGATTTATGACTAGTTACAATTAAGCCCTTTGATGCCTTCTAATTAAAGCTGTAAAGATTTATTTCTGTATTATTCCTTTGGTGGTCCTTTAAAAATGATAAAAATGTAAATGAATATTACCCTCAAAGAGAGATGCTCCTTTTGATCCTAAATTAGACTCATAACCGTCCTTTCAAATGACTGCATTTTTGGCTCAGGTTTACACTGTTCCAGTGCAGATTTCACATCGTGACCTTAAATAATTTATTTTCAAGGTCCGTGCAAATGTTAGACAGAGTCTCTTGGAGGATAAACTCAGCAAAACTTTATATATTTTAGACTCCTCTGCGTGTGCCTCATTTTAGGATTTTGCACCACTTCGCAGATCCAGTCTTCAAAGGTTATTTTAAAGGCGAGGTTAGTTTCACCGTCGACACAGCGCCGTCCGTGTGCCGCGGAGCAGGCTTTGACAGTGCTTTAAAGCCTTTCTCTGAGAAAGGATGCGTTCAACTCGACCCCCCTCGTACGCTGCATCTGCCCAGGAATGTGCAGCCCGCATTCTGTGCTCACTTTGCAGGCGCTGGAACCACGGGGCTCAGGCCAGCGCGGCTCCCCGCTCATCTGTCTTATTTCTCTCCCCCAGGCGAATACAGCTACCTGGGGACCACCCTGCGCCACCTCTCCATAGAACCCATGCCTTCCCTCCTGGATGTCAGACAGCTCATCGCCCTGTACGGGGTCTTGCCACTAGGTAAAGATCATTGCCCCGTCGTGCCTCTTCTAGAAGCTGGGGTGCCCCCGCGGACTGGCTTCGACAGTGGCTTCCCGGTTGTCATCACATACATTGAGGCTTAACTCTCCCCACCGAGAATTCTGAGTGGGGATGGTTCCACTGACATAGCGCACCCCAGAGCACCCCAAAAGGCACTCCCCGGGCAGCACATCCGAGAGCCTGCCGCGTATTCTGAGTGGAAGGGCCTGTCGGCACTCAGCTGGAGAGAGAACGGCCGAAGCAAGCACCTGCCGTTAAAATCTGTCAGGTCAGACCGGGAGCTAAGGTTCCGGCTCGCCTCGTGCACACGGCACCTGGCACTAGGTCCCTAACAGAGCCCACCCGCCAGGGACCACCGCAAATGCATTTCGTGGATCTTCAGGACCAAGGCTTGCCGGCTTCACCGAAGCCCCTCTAACTGCTGACATACTGTCACCACTGTTCAGACACACGGACCAGCACCCTGCTGTGTGCCCAAGAGTGCCCAGGAGTGCGGGGGTGGACTCCTGTAACGGGGACGTGTGCTGCTGTCGTCCGAGCTCCCGTGACAGGGACATCTGCCGCTGTCATTCACTTTTATGCCCGTGTTTACGACTGTCACACATATATGACCTGAGTCAGCTGGGCAGCAGCTGAAAGGCCAACCAGGCTGTGCTCCGATGACCAGGCTGAAGTTGAAACTGACTTTTCTTTGTTTAATTCGCTCTAAAATGAGATGGGACTCGTCCGGGCACGTAGGAGATTCTTCCGCTCGGTCTTAAATAAGAACTTAAACGTATTGGCAACAAATAGTTCACCCTTCTTTTAACGTAATGTCAGAAGTAGTAAATTGAATTTGGGGTTGATGTAAATAAAAATATATCTATTAACATAAACAGATAATACTTTGGGGGTCCGCATAATTTGGGATCAACACAATAAATATATCTATGGGTCCGTGTAAATAAAATGAGTAGAGTAGCTTCTCGAATGTCGTCAGCATGTAATGGGAGGCACTGCAGCCAGAAGTGCCAAGATCTGACAAGGACACACCTAGCAAGCGAGGGCGTGACGTGCTCGCATCATCAGCTCACGGATCCAAGGTGACGGATGCCGGTCCCGAGCCGCCTTAAAAGCGTCAGGAGCGGGGCGCTCAGAAGCACCCCACCCACACCCTCATTTTGTCAGTAGGAACCCGAAGTCCCCTTGGGCTGCTGACCCCCGGCCCCAGAGCTGGCTGGCGTTTGTTCTCACGGCCAGCATGTGCGTTTGCCACGGGGACAGGGACAGACAGAGGAGTTCGTTCCCGGACCTGCCTTCGAGTGCCTCGTTGACATCGCAAACGTCACGAGAAGGAATGTGTGTGTCGGCACTGATGGTCCAGGTCGCCACCGCTGGGCAGAGGACACCGAGGACTCGTGTCAAGGCCACGCTCCACCCCTGGCCAGGCGACACAGGCTCCGTGGGCCTCCGTGCCGTCACGACCCCCAGCCTGGGCTCCCAGGACGAGGTTAGGGCTTCCAAAGGCCCCTGAGTGAGAGAAGGGTGTCCGGGAAGCGCCTGGTCAGTGTCTGCCCGCCCTCCCGGAGCGGCTACTGTCCCCGAGGAGAAGAGCGACGGACGCTGACCATGCAGAAACCGCCCGGTCGGGAGTTGGACCCGCTGGTTTCAGTTCCCAGCAGATTCCGCCGGGCGGACCTTGAACCTGCCTTTCCAGATGAGTAAGGCTTCACGTCCAGGGCCAGGAAGGAACAGAAATGGCCAAGGACACGGAGCACCAGCCAACTCCTGACTCCAGTCATTGGAAAACTGAAAAGCCTGGAGATTTACTCTTAGTAATTCGACGTGTGTTTTTAAAAAACTGCCATCGGAAGCTGAGATGGGCAGGAAGAGCCATGGACACTGTGGTCAGCGTGTCCCCGCCACCTCCCTGACCCCTCCCCCATCAGCCCTCCAGAGGTCAGAGAGGCCCCGCGTGCAGCCCCCTCCCAGATCCCCCTCTTTACCCTTCTGCCCAACCTTGCGAGCCCCGCTCCTGGAAAGCACGCCCCCGGAATAAATGGGCACCTTCTCCTGGGTCTCCCCCGACCGTCTCCAGCACGACCCTCCCCGCCCTGCACCCCTCCCAGGAGCCTCTCTCCAGCCCCTGGCCTCAGCCCGCACTCTGGGGACTTCTAGGGACCCCCACATCTGGCATCACTCACCTCCTTGCCGTCCCCTGCCACGTCACCAATGAGAATGATCTGCAGTCCCTCACCTGCCTCCCCACGCCACACCTGCGGTCACCGTGTCCCCTCCCCTGGAATCTCTCAGATGTCCCCTTCACTGCATGGTCCAACTCCTGCCGTTCTGCAGAGGCCACCTCCTCCCGGAGGGCCACCCGCCTCAGCACCCCCGGCTGGCGCTGGCATCTTCTCTGGGCTCTGCGGTGCTCACGGCTCGTGACACTGTCACAGGCACCCAGGTCAGGCCCCTTTGCGCCACAGCCTCGTGACAGCAATTCTTGACTTTTCACACTGGAACCCGGCGGCCCCCAGGGGCCAGGAGCCGAGCAGCCCTCAGGACCCAGACGCTGAACGGGAGGGAGCCCCTGTGAACGGACTCGCTCCTGCGTGAAAAGCGGGGCCTCCTTTATCCCTCCCTCCCCGCGGACAAAGCCTACTTCACTTCATTTCAAAGAGGACTCGCTCAAAACTGCTTTCCAAGTTCGTGGGGCGTATGCCAGGGAACGGCAACAGCGGTTTCTAATTATTCGGCCAACCGACGACACCTCCTCAACTGCAGAAGGAAAGAAGGAAAAGGGAAAAGCGCGGTCGTAATGAGAACGCGGATGCGCGTTGGGCTGATGGGAAAGCGCCCGGCAGTTTGCCGAAGGCAGAGTGACGGGGCAGGTGCTTCAGCCACGGCCCTTCCGGGGCGAGTCCGTTCACTTCGGCACCGCGTGCTCCGTGTGCGGTCAGGACCCTGGAAGATGCTCAAAGCCGAGTCCCCATCTGGGCTCCGAGGAGGTGGACCACGAGTGACAGTGAGCAGGGGGCACGGACCTCTGCGCGACTGCGTAACGATTCCGTTCGCCTTACAGTCGAGTGTCGGGTCGACTCTGCCTCGACCGACAGGCTAGAAACCAGGCAGGAGAGAGAAGTCGGCTCCTGGCTTTCCCCGTGGCCGATGGACACGTGTCAGTCCTTCCTCCCGCCCACCCCCACGCCGCTTCCCTCACTTCCAAAGGACATGCCACTGCTGCTGCCAAGCAGAGAAAACCCTCGAAACCCCTCCCCCTATGAAACGCGAGCGGGACATTACTGCAGGAGTGTTCTTTAAAATTAGGAGTCTGGGGGAAATCCTAGGGTGAAGGGTGGAGGGGAAGCCACATACCGAATACCCAAGGAGATCCTGTGGCTCCACCTCGAGCCCTGACCTGCAGATCTAGTTTTCGCTGAGACGAGAGGCATATGCCTCTGTCAGCGATGCTTCAGACCCATCGCGACCGTCACAGACGCCGGGGCCACGCCGTGGGAGCACAGCCTTGACGAATGCTAGTCTCAGAGCCACTGACTTCCACGGCGGGGTTTTAGAGCGTCTGCCTCTGCCTCCTCAGGTTCTGCGGCCGTGCATGAAAACGCACCTCTGGTGAAGTCCTTGCTGCTGGCCGGCCCGTCGGGGGTCGGGAAGAAGATGCTGGTCCACGCCATCTGCACCGAAACGGGAGCCAACCTCTTCAACCTGTCTGCGGCTAACATCGCCGGGAAGTACCCCGGCAAAAGTGGCCTCCAAATGATGCTGCACGTGGTCCTCAAGGTATTTATTACACTCCCCAGTTCCGGCTTCCCCCCGCTTTCCAGTTACGATTTCAGAGCCCATCGTCGTCTCACACAGGCCCCCGGGGGCTTTCCTTAGGCTGCCGTGAGCACCCCTCTACCGCGTCCTCCCGCAAAGCACCTGCTTAGCGCTCTGGTGAGCACCCAGCGACTCCTCGTGGCTTCTTTCTGTGCATAAACACCCTCCACTGTGCCATCCAGACCAGCCTCCTTTCCCCACAGGAATCCTTTCTGAAATACTCCCACACCTCATTGGAAATTAAATCCACAGTTTCTTTTTTCAGCCCACTTCCCTTCGAAAATGGCGTCGGACATTTGGGCTCGGGGGTGTTCTTTCTCACACGGCATGAGTTGTCAAGGCATAGTACCCTCTGTACATTGGCTCAGGTAATTCGGAGGAGGCTGAGTCCACTGCAGTAATGTAAATGCTCATTATATCCCAAGCCAGGGACGGGGTGTCCAAAGAGACCCACACACCACCCAGCTCTGCGATCTTAGACGAGCAGCTTGCCTCCCTGGGTCTCTGTGTATCAGCCCCAAGATGATCCAGTCAGAGCAAACGATACGAGGTGCTCTCTCAGCCCTAAAGCGGTGATCCTCTTATGCAATTTAGATATAGATGATGATGGTGATAGATGATAGATAGATAGATAGATAGATAGATAGATAGATAGATAGATAGATAGATAGTAGATTAGACAGATAGATGATAGATTAGACAGATAGATAGATGATAGATTAGATAGATAGATGATAGATTAGACAGATAGATGATAGATTAGACAGATAGACAGATGATAGATAGATAGATAGATAGATAGATAGATAGTAGATAGATAGATAGTAGATAGATAGTAGATAGATAGATAGATGATAGATTAGACAGATAGATAGATGATAGATTAGATAGATAGATAGATTAGATAGATAGATAGATAGATAGATAGATGATAGATTAGACAGATAGATAGATGATAGATTAGACAGATAGATAGATTAGATAGATAGATAGATAGATAGATAGATAGATAGATAGATAGATAGATAGATAGATGATAGAT
>NW_011889162.1:386109-389429 GCF_000151845.1 Pteropus vampyrus | reverse complement strand
TAGATAGATAGATGATAGATTAGACAGATAGATGATAGATTAGATAGATAGATAGATAGATAGATAGATAGATAGATAGATAGATAGATAGATAGATAGTAGATAGATGGTGGATCGATAGATGACAGATGACAGATGACATAGATACACACACAAATAATACACGTGTACACCCAAGGATTACCAGCTTTCAAAGCATTCTGACATAGAAGACTTATATATAATATTAAAACTTAACAGGATTTCAGCTTCATTTGCTCGAGTACCTCAAGGTTGACTTCACGCTGTCCATCATTTTTAGTTGCTGGAACACCAGATAAGCCAGCTTTCACTGTATCAAAGTGTCGCGTGGCAAGGGCTGTCCCCGCACTTGGGACTGGACGTTGGGGCACGGGAGCTGGCTCCCGTCAAGGTCGCTCATTGGAATGGTCCCTCTTCCGTGTCACCCTCACGGCCACAGTAAGGCCGTGCGCGCAGGGCGGTTCTTCCCTTAGCCGCGTGGACCCTGGCAGGACAGCGAGCGGGGGCGTCCCCGCTCTCCCTTCCCCCTCGCCTGTCCCGGAAGAAGCCGTGGAGAGAGAATCTTGAAGAGCTGGGAGGCGGGCAAAGAGGGAGGAGCTAAAGAAAGACCACGAAACTCTTTAACAGAGCACCTCACTGGGACTAGAGGTCCCACAGCTCTGTGACATTATGTGGAACCTTCTCACCAGCCCAGCGAAGGGTCCTCATCCCCATCCTACAGGCAGAGAAAGTGTGGCTTCTGAGGGGTTAAGCGATGTGCCTAAGGCAGCCGAGGTCCAGTGGCTGAGCCAGGATCCAAGCCAGGGCCCTTCTCTTCCACGTCCTCCTGCACTATTTTTATTAAGGTAAAATTCACACTCAGCAAAATGGACAGATCTTAGGTACGCATTTTCAGTGTGAGTTTTGAAAGATGTACGCAACCACTTTTTGTGTAGCCACCATTTTCATGTGCTTTTTGGTCCCTTGAATGACTTTTTTGAAATATCTGTTCGTGCCATTTGCCTCGTTTTCACTAGACTATTGGCCTTGTGATCTGCAAGAGTTCTTTACATATTCCGGATACCAGTTCTTTATTGGACGTACAGATTGCAAATGTTTCTCTCTGTGACTTGCTTTTTCATTTCCTTTTTTAAAATTTTTTTTTAAATTTTTTTTTATATATTTTTTTTACTTGTTCTATCAGCTGCTGAAAGCGGGTGTTAAAACTCCAACCGGGGTTGTGGGATTCTAGATTTCTCCCTTTGGTTCTGTCGGTTTTTGTCCCGTGTATGTTGAAGACCTGTTATAAGATGCAACTCGTGTAGGACGGTTCTATCTTCCCGGTGGTTTTATCCTCATGAAATGTCCCTTCTTTGTTCCCAGTCATACTCCTTGTCTTGAAGTCTATCTACCTGGTCTGATGTGACTAGAGCACGCTGCTTCCTTTATTCTCTGTGTCCACATCTTTATAGTGAAAGGCGTTTCTCACGGCAAGCGCACAGTTGGGTCTTGCTTCCTTCTTCGCTCTGACGTGTGTGTCATTAAATCGGAGCATCCGCTTCACTTATGTTAAGTGCAGTTATTCCCATGGCCGAGTTAGGTCTGCCATTTTCCCCTTTTCTCTCCATCTGTTCCATTTCCTTTTCCTTCTTCTATTTCTCCTTTCCTGCCTTCTTCTGAATTAACTCGGTACTGGTATATTATTTGAATTCCTCTATTGTCTTTTTAGCAATGACTCGTTTTTTAGCGATTGCTCTTCAGATCACAAGTCATTTTTAATTTATCGCAATCCGCATAGGTTTAATACGGTACTATCTTACATAAAACGTGAAACTTTCCGAAAATATAATCCACTTATTATCCCTCGTCCTTGATGTTTTAATCAGTTTTGTATCTAGAAATGCTATAAGTACAATAGAGTGTTGTGACCATTGTATTCAATAGTGATTGGTCTTTTAAAGAAATTAAGAAGGAAGAAATTAGTATTTTACCCTTATGCACACATTTTCAGTCTTCTTCATTCCTTTCTGTTCATCTGACTTTCCACTTGGCATCATGTTCCCTTTCGGCTAAAGGACTTCCTTTCCTGTTAATTTTAGTGCAGGTCTGATGGCAACAGATTTTCTTAGCTTTTCTTTTATTTATTTCAAAATGTCTTTACACTCTCTCCATTTGTAAAGGACAGTTTCGCTGGGTATCAAATTCTGGGTTGACACATGTTTCTTTCAGCCCTTTAAAGATGTTACTCCGCTGTCTGCGGCACATAGCGCTTAAGTCGTGTCCTGGGCTGCGGTGCCGTGACACGAGCCCGGCGGTCTGCGCCCAGAACCTGCAGTTTTAACACTTGCATTACCCGGCCTCTCACCGAAGTCGGGCTGAATTAAGCCTGTCTTCTCCCACCCACCAAACGGCCCGGTGCTCCTGGTGTGACGACAGGACTGTGACGGTCTCATGCTCAGGAAATGTATATGTTTCTGCCGCGGAGGAGTGCTTTTTTGATATTGGATAAACTATTCTCGCATTTATTAGAATCATTGCAAACCGACCGTACGCGGACCACAGAATGCAAGGTGTCAGACTATTTTGGAACAACACATTTATCCACCAAAGCCACGCCACGTCAGAGAGCCTGATGGGCACCACATTAAGCCTTACCTTTCCTATGTATATAATCGATTCATGGAAGATCCCTAGGCCCAGGAGGGGGAGTCATTCAATTATAAATCGTGTGCAGTGAGGCCACTGCGTCCCGGCATGAGCGGCAGAGCAAAGAGCCATTTGCTTTTAACTGACCAAAGGAAAGTGAGATGAGACGTGCATGCTGCAGGTCAGTGGAGGAAGGCATCGTGCGTCCTGTGTCACGTGAGCCACGGGACAGGGGTCGTGGCTTGAGCACAGCAAAATCGAGATCTGTGGCACGTGCCAGAGAAGGTGAGCTAACAGGAGGCATGATGACTCCTCCTCTCAGAAGGAATTCCTGAATTAATCCACAGGGGGTAAAGGCTGCCGCGGGTGGGAGACCGCTCGGCGGTTCCTTTCTGGCTGGTGACAGCGCTCCACCCCCTACACCCTCCCCACGTGAAAACACACTCATTTGCTTCACAGCCACAAATTCAGATCCATTTCATTACCTTAATTTCACAGGCAATAACTCTAATAGGATAACAAGTTGGGGTGGCGGGCGTCCTTTGAGAAACATGTTTACTGCACAAGGGAACAACTATTATTTAAAACTCTCTCTTCTACTAAAGCCGTAGGTGGAAAAGAACATACGTAATATTTCCTGCAAGGAACTATTAGAAATGTAGTCATCTAACCAA
>NW_011889162.1:382207-385169 GCF_000151845.1 Pteropus vampyrus | reverse complement strand
AGGAAGGCGTCGTGCGTCCTGTGTCACGTGAGCCATGGGACAGGGGTCGTGGCTTGAGCACAGCAAAATCGAGATCTGTGGCACTTGCCAGAGAAGGTGAGCTAACAGGAGGCGTGATGACTCCTCCTCTCATAAGGAATTCCTGAATTAATCCACAGGGGTAAAGGCTGCCGCGGGTGGGAGACCGCTCGGCAGTTCCTTTCTGGCTGGTGACAGCGCTCCACCCCCTACACCCTCCCCACGTGAAAACACACTCATTTGCTTCACAGCCACAAATTCAGATCCATTTCATTACCTTAATTTCACAGGCAATAACTCTAATAGGATAACAAGTTGGGGTGGCGGGCGTCCTTTGAGAAACATGTTTACTGCACAAGGGAACAACTATTATTTAAAACTCTCTCTTCTACTAAAGCCGTAGGTGGAAAAGAACATACGTAATATTTCCTGCAAGGAACTATTAGAATTGTAGTCACCTAACCAATTAAGAAATGGGATAAGTGATTAATATTTAATAGGTATTTTGTGGACAAAAGAAGTTAGAAGGCGACGCCACCCCCTGTCCCCCACGCACGGTGGCCCGGCCTCCTCGGGTTTTCACGACAATAAATCGGTACGGGCGGGCAGGAAAGACTCCTCGACCTCTGGCCTGGGGTCAGGTGCAAGCTGCGAGCTCTGTACACACTTTCCTTCCTCGTACCACATCCCAGGGGGGGCAGAAGTTAGTGTCCCCATTTACATGCCACATCCTCAGGGGGCAGGCTTAGCGTCCCCATTTACAGATGAGAACACTGAGGCTCAGAGTGCTTAATGTGACCAAAAAATACAAAAGAACTAAGAGGCAGGCACATAGATTTAAGCCTCAGTCTGTCTCCAAAGCCACCACAAGACCCCCGGCTGGCCTGCAGGACAGTGAAGCCTCCCCTCCTGGGTCAAGGTCAGCCTGCGGAATATCCGCGTGAGAAGGTGAAGGAACCGGAAGTTGTTGCGTCTCGTTGCCACTCTCGGTAGGATGCCACCGCTTCCTGAGTCCTGTGTCCCTTCCTCCCTGACCCTCCAGGCCTCCTGCGAGAAGGCCAGGCGGACACCAGCGGAGCCCAGGAGAAGAGGCCCGGGAGGGGACAGTTTCTGCTCCTAGGCTCTGGGTCTTGGAAGAGAAGTTCTCTCTGCCCCCTGTGGTCCTTGCGTCCTCTTCCAGCGCGCGTGGTCTGGCCACTGCGGGCTGGACCTGGAGCGAGGCCGGGGGAACAGGCTGAAGGGGCTGCCTGGCCAGTGTCGCCTCTAGGCCACGTGGCCCGTCCTGGCCTGCGGGGCGGGACAAAGGGAGGCCGTGTTGCTGCTCTTACCTCAGGGCCACCCTCCAGAGGTCCTCACCGGGCTCACGGCCAATGGCCCCTGGCAGCGTGCCAAGGGATCTCGCCCAGATGCAGCGGTGTGGACGGCGGGCCAGGAGTCGGGCACGGGGAGCCCAGCCAGTCGTGTTTGCATAGCTCGTGCAGACTTCCACTCCTGGCTAATGACCTGAACAAAGGCAGCGTTGCTAATTGTGGGCGACTTAAAAAAATACACAAGCGCAGATGTGTAATAAATGTAATAAATACATTAGTCTCACCTTTACAAGGCGAAATTCAATAGGGCTAAAGCAAAGACCTACACCTGACCCCCCCAAAAAGAAAGAGAAAGCTACTCAAGGGAGAGAGAGGGAGAGGGAGCAGCATCGGGTTTGAAAACGGAGGCAGGGAGGGGCTGGTGACCGCAGGTCCTGAGTGGGGACACAGTCAGAAAGCCAGATGGCCTTGCGCTATGTCATGGAGAGTTTCGGGTTGAGGAGGGAGCACACGTAGACATCGAAACCGGTCTTTTTTTTACACAGACTATATTTTAAAGCAGTTTCAGGTTCACGGCAAAATCGAGCGGCCGTGCAGGAAGTCCCCACGCACCCGCAGAGGACAGCGTGGGCTCCGAGGGGTGAGGGCCGCAGGCCGTGGGCACCCCGGGCGCCGTCCACCGGGAAGGGATGCGAGGGCCCTCTGTGGGCCACCGAGCCCCATCAGGGCCGCGTGCATTGCTATGCTGGGTGGCGCGGATGAGCCTGGGACCAGGGTCAATGCCGCAGGAGTTAAAGGACTTCTAACCAATGCGGAGACACTGGGGGGAGGTGCCCTCAACGTGGCCGAAACGCGCCGTGTGGGGTTGAGTACGGCCTCGCACACGGGCGGAAACCCCGAGCTTCTCGCAGGTGGCACAGCAGTGCCGTCTGCCACCAAGCATCGCGGGGAGTGGGCTGGGAAGAGATGGGGATTTGGAGGAAAGTCCAGCTTCGTCAGCCTGACGCCTGTCACTCTCCAGACACCTTCCTCTGGAACACGGCCTGGCTGTCAGCAGCAGCGTGTCCCTGTTACTAGTGCTGGTGCCCCGCATCGCCTGTCACAGTCCGTCACCGGCACCTGCCCTCCCGGCCCCCACCTGCTCCTCTCCGCCACCTCGGTTTACCTTCCTCTCTTACCGACTCAGCCCAGCTCTGCTCCGGACTCTTAGTCATTTGTGGTTTATCCCAACTGATACCCAGTCAGGACTTGCCGTAACTTACACAGGCTCAGAAAAGGTACTGCGAGGAAAGGGAAATTTTAAATATCATTTAAAATAGTGAAAACGCCAACCAAAATGTCTCCACATATTAAGTATTTACACAGACTCCCGGCGACTACAGTCCGGGAAAGCGAGCCCCTCCCGTTCCCACAGCCAGCAGCTCCCACCCAGTCACAGGAAGCTCCGCACTCTGCAAGCAGAGCCCATTGTCGCTCCGTACCCAGACATCCGCCGCCTCACACCAGGGAGCCTGGCACACCGCAGGTGCTCAGCAAATATGTGTGTGATGGGTAGATGGATGGTTGGATGGATGGATGGATGGATGGATGGATGGATGGATGGATGGATGGATGGATGGATGGACAGACAGACG
>NW_011889162.1:378466-380787 GCF_000151845.1 Pteropus vampyrus | reverse complement strand
GAAAGAGCCCCGGCTGCACAAGGGAACGGTGTGACCAGGTTTCCAAAACTGCCTTTAATCAGCTGCTGGAAATAAGACCGTTGGTTTCAAAATGATCCCAAGCTAATAAAACCCCTGTGTTTCCTCCCCACCCATGTGGCTTACTTTGTTAAAAGCAGAAAGAGAAAAGTAACCCTCGAACCCCAGGTCCTCGCGTCTGCAATTGCCATTAAGAAAAGATGGATCGGAAGACTGGAGACGTACAAATGAAAACTACGGAAAACGCGCTGCTCGCCAAAGGGACGGAGCTGGGGAGGGACCCGCGGCCGCCCTCGGCGAGCACAGGGGACGATCGTTTATGCGAAAATTGCTTTTCCATTGGTCTTCGTTCTCAAACTAAGAT
Source organism: Pteropus vampyrus (assembly GCF_000151845.1). NCBI lineage: Eukaryota > Metazoa > Chordata > Mammalia > Chiroptera > Pteropodidae > Pteropus > Pteropus vampyrus. The sequence goes on along the minus strand of NW_011889162.1, from coordinate 380,405 downwards.
TTTTAAGAGGGACCGCAAAGAATAAGATTTCGCCTCTGTTGTAATAAAGTATCTTTTTTCTAAGAAGCTTAGGACTTTTCCCGTACCTCATTTTCTTATTTTCTCTAGGGGCTAGAAGTAGGGAAGCTTTTGACTTAAACTTGAAAATAGCTGTTAGTGGGACAGTGGTTTCTTGGAGCTGCCCCCACATACACGGAGCAGGGCCTCTCCCACCACAGTGGGTGGCCACGTTGGAAGGAATTGGGGGCTGAGGGTAAGGAGCCAAGAGAAGGGACGAACGATGGGGTCGAAGGAGATCAGGAGGTGATGGACGGGCTTTGGAGTCGTGAGACGTGGGAGGTGAGGCGGGGTGGATGCTCAGGTCTGTGGCTCAAGTGAGTGCAGGAACCTGTGGGTATGCCCGAGCACCCTACCGGTCACTTTCTAGCTGTGTCACCTCGGACAGGTCCCTTAACATCGTTGAGCCTCGGTTTTCCCACCTGTAAACGGGGTTGATGATTATGGCACCTGTTTCACAGGGTAGTAGAGAGGGTGAACAGGACACGCTAGGACCACGCTGGCCCCGACCGGGCGTGCGATGCCATGTGCGACGCACGTGGTCCAGGCCTGGCACACGGCTGCTCGCTAGCTGCTGTGATGCGCACACCACGCCACGCCGCCTGGGGTACTGGGGCTAAAACTTGAAGTTCTGAATTCTTAAACTCTGTGGCTCTGGGTTTAAAAAATAATGCCGACCAGACAGTGGCGGGCCAGTTCCGTTTTTGTGTCTGAGCGTCCTGGCGTGTGTGCGGCTGTGAACGCCAACGGCCTGGTGTCAGACCGGTACCAGGGTCAAGTTAAGTCCACCTGGGTCTCTGAACGTTCATAATCTGCTTCAGCTGGCACGTCACGCTGGGGAAACAGACAGGGCTGGGTTCCTAGTGATCTTTCCATCATTTATTAAACGTCTGTCTTGCTTTAAAACCATGCCCACTGCCTTAATGATGTTTTAAGAAACATAAAAGCAAGCAGACATAACGCTGAATTCGCCGTGGCTGGAGATGGCTGTTACCGTCACGATTTTGCACAAAGCGCAAATTGTTGCAAAAATCCCCGAACTTCGCTCTCATGGGGGTGCTTTGAAGGGATTGTTAGGTGTGTGGCAATTATTCGTGCGCCCGCGGTAAGGCCCAGCGCCGTCACAAAGCCCTGCCCGTCCTGGAGGGGCTCCAGGGTCACAAAGGCAGAGCCGAACGGAGAGGAACACATGGCATCCCAGGGGCCCTGGTGCTGAAACCGCTTTTCTCACGATGAGCGAACCTGCGTAAACGTGTGGCTCGCCCCCGCCCCCCGCCGCGATTCGTTCGCAGCGTAAAACCATTTGCAGCGTAAAACCGTTGCTTATTTCAAGCCAAACGGAGTCGGTGCTCCGAGTCGCAGAGCAGAACGTGAAGACCTCGAGCAGGATGAGGCCCTGGCGCCCCATCCCGCGGTGAAGGAGGGGTACAGCCGCGCACGTGCACCGGAGCCCGCGAGGCCCCGCCCCCGAGAGCTGCCCTCGGGAGCCCGGGAGCTGGGGCGGCGCGCGCACCCCAGAGGGAGCAGCGTTGACAGCCGAGCCTCCCCCTTCTCCTTGCAGGTGGCCCGGCAGCTCCAGCCGTCCGTGGTGTGGATCGGAGACACGGAGAAAACCTTCTACAAAAAGGTCCCCAACGCCGAGCGCACGGTGAGGGCTCCACTGCCGTCTCTTAGTTTGGCCTTTACTCTCCTCCGGGGAGGGTGGGGGGCAGCCGCCTCTCTTCTTCCCGAAGTGCTTGTCTGTATTCAAAAGGATCCAGTAGGCTGACTTTATGGGACATAATTCAGAAAATGAAAGACAGTGTGGAAGGGGCGGAGGGAGCTTGAAACCCAAACGCGTGATTCGAGGTGAGAAACAATGGAGAGAACGCGGCAGTTAAAG
>NW_011889162.1:376583-378416 GCF_000151845.1 Pteropus vampyrus | reverse complement strand
GGGTCAAGTTAAGTCCACCTGGGTCTCTGAACGTTCATAATCTGCTTCAGCTGGCACGTCACGCTGGGGAAACAGACAGGGCTGGGTTCCTAGTGATCTTTCCATCATTTATTAAACGTCTGTCTTGCTTTAAAACCATGCCCACTGCCTTAATGATGTTTTAAGAAACATAAAAGCAAGCAGACATAACGCTGAATTCGCCGTGGCTGGAGATGGCTGTTACCGTCACGATTTTGCACAAAGCGCAAATTGTTGCAAAAATCCCCGAACTTCGCTCTCATGGGGGTGCTTTGAAGGGATTGTTAGGTGTGTGGCAATTATTCGTGCGCCCGCGGTAAGGCCCAGCGCCGTCACAAAGCCCTGCCCGTCCTGGAGGGGCTCCAGGGTCACAAAGGCAGAGCCGAACGGAGAGGAACACATGGCATCCCAGGGGCCCTGGTGCTGAAACCGCTTTTCTCACGATGAGCGAACCTGCGTAAACGTGTGGCTCGCCCCCGCCCCCCGCCGCGATTCGTTCGCAGCGTAAAACCATTTGCAGCGTAAAACCGTTGCTTATTTCAAGCCAAACGGAGTCGGTGCTCCGAGTCGCAGAGCAGAACGTGAAGACCTCGAGCAGGATGAGGCCCTGGCGCCCCATCCCGCGGTGAAGGAGGGGTACAGCCGCGCACGTGCACCGGAGCCCGCGAGGCCCCGCCCCCGAGAGCTGCCCTCGGGAGCCCGGGAGCTGGGGCGGCGCGCGCACCCCAGAGGGAGCAGCGTTGACAGCCGAGCCTCCCCCTTCTCCTTGCAGGTGGCCCGGCAGCTCCAGCCGTCCGTGGTGTGGATCGGAGACACGGAGAAAACCTTCTACAAAAAGGTCCCCAACGCCGAGCGCACGGTGAGGGCTCCACTGCCGTCTCTTAGTTTGGCCTTTACTCTCCTCCGGGGAGGGTGGGGGGCAGCCGCCTCTCTTCTTCCCGAAGTGCTTGTCTGTATTCAAAAGGATCCAGTAGGCTGACTTTATGGGACATAATTCAGAAAATGAAAGACAGTGTGGAAGGGGCGGAGGGAGCTTGAAACCCAAACGCGTGATTCGAGGTGAGAAACAATGGAGAGAACGCGGCAGTTAAAGCGAAGGGCGCACACGGGCGCTGTGACTCGGACGTCCTCCTGCCCCTAACAGCAACACCGAAGGTCCGCCGTGCGGAGCAGAGCGGTCCGTGGGACTGCCGAGGGCACCCCCTGGGGGCCTGGGGGAGCCTTCTTTCAATTACTTCCTTCCTCCTTTTCTTCCCTTTCAATGCCCCCTCACCCCCCAACTTCCCCCCACAAATCACCAGCAAATTTCCCACAAGTTAAAAAAAAATTGCAGATACACATGATTGTTATTCCACATCGATTTGCACCAAAGCAAATAGTGGTTAACTGTGAATTTCTGATTAAATTCATAAGGATTTTAATCACTTTTGATCCTTATGTATTATACATCATTTTGAGCAGGTAGAGGTGATTTGGATGAAGAATGAAAGCTCAATCTCTTCTTCCCCAAATGAGCCTTGATTGCCCTGTCATTTTAGAAGCTCTTAAGAGGACTCATTTATTATTTAATCCGGGAATCTAGTACTTAGCTCCCTCTGCTGGCGAAGTTGCTGCATATGTTTTTTTCTTTTCAGTGCACATAGATGCAAACTCGAAGGCAGGAGTTACTCGGAACCCCATCCTGAATCTAAAAAGAAATTCAGGGTGGCGTTTAATCCAAGGTGTCACACCCCCGATGTCTTCCGGAGCTTTGTCTCATTAATGGGCAAGGGCTACTCGCTCTCTCACGGGACAGCAGCCTGAGAAGTAGGAAGA
>NW_011889162.1:375733-376533 GCF_000151845.1 Pteropus vampyrus | reverse complement strand
CAGCACAGCCTCCGATCCCCACAGCTGCCATCTCTGCCTCGTTTTATTCCTGTGGAAAATGAAGGGCCTTGTGGCAGCGTCTTTGATGTGGACTAATTGGACATTTATTCTGTCCGCCTCTGCATTAGAAGAGCATGTCATCCATCAGGCAAATTAACCATTGCAGTCCACGGATCAGGCCCTGGGGTGAAGCCCAGAATGCCTGATGAACACAAGAGGAAGGATTTCCTGGGTCCCCAGACATCAACAGGCCGGCCGGGGGCCCGAGCCATCCCCGACACACACAGGGCTGCAAGAAGTGTGCACGCCCAACCAGCAGCTCTGGGCCAGCATCCGCACCCCACCCTCCAGCAGCTCTGGGCCAGCATCCGCACCCCACCCTCCACACCGCGGCTGGAGAGATCACAGAGGGGAGGGAGCCACACACATGCATCCCCAGCTCCCACTCACCCCCACATCCTGAGCCTGCCCCTCGTACGCCGCTCACCCGCACGTCTTGGGCCTGCCCCCTGTACCCCGCTCACCCGCATGTCCTGGGCCCTTGTAGAGCAGGGCTGCAGGGTTCCTGCTGCCTTTTGGGGGCTCAGGCTGGGTCTGGGCCAGCCTTGCTCTCCTTCTCAGCCCCCAGCCTCTGACTTCTGCCTTCTGCCAAGTCTCCAGGCCCTGGGGCAGCCATGAGCATTGGCCATCCGTGCTCCAAAAGTGACACCAAATGCCAAGGGCAGCAGCTACACCTGTGGAGGAACCCAGGAGGCGTCACGGCGGCCCCTCACCGCATCACTCGGCCACCCCAGGACTCC
>NW_011889162.1:369750-373818 GCF_000151845.1 Pteropus vampyrus | reverse complement strand
CATCCAGAATCACCTAGAATCACCCAGAATCACCCCCGGGACACCTCCCCCGACCGCGCCGCAAACAGGTGGGCCCTCCCGCCGGGGCCCTCCCCGGTCACTGCCCGCAGCCCCAAGCTGCTGCTCCGTCAGCATTTTCAAAGGGTTATGCGCTTTTCTTTAATACGAGCACTTGTCATAAGAGGGCTCCAGGTCGCTGTGGATAAGATGAACTCAGTGTTGCCACACTGTCCAGGCCTCGTCTGCATGCCGCGGGTCATCTCCTGGCGCGGGCATAGCTGTTCCTCTGAGCCGTCTCCTTCCAGAACCTCGGCAGAGGGCTCTTCTCGGCAGCAAGGGTCCCAGAAGCGGCCCCTCCGAGCTGAGCAGTTGACGACTTATCATCTCATACGGCGGAAACTGACGGGTTCGAGCTCTGTTGGCAAAACCAGCCTGTTGCCAGTTTCCTCTAAATCGCCAAGCCCCCCGTTTTTCTGGCTCTCCCTGTAGAAAGCTGACTCTTCAGTCGAGCAGCCTGCGCTCCCCCAGCACTTACACTTCGGGACGATGACCCCTTATTAAGCACCTTGTCAGACAGACACATTAGTCCTCGCAGCACCCCTGTCAGTGAGGTGGTGTGATTATCCCATTTGTCAGATGCAGGGACTGAGGTGCAGAGAAGTCGAGTAACCTGCCCAAGGTCACGCGGCTGTTAGGAGCAGAGCCAAGACCAGGAGCAAATCCGTCTGAAACAGTCTGTGCATTTAACCGTTTGCTCCACCATCTGCCTGTTGTTACGGAGCTTATTCCTTGGGCTTCTTCGTTTGCGCACACAGCCTGGCTCCCAAGGGAAGTTCGTCATCAGAGTGAAGCCCCAGCACACACCCCTCCTCGTCCCGGAGGCGCGGGTCTGCAAGACCTGGGTGGGGGTTGGGGGTCTGCAAAGACCTGGGTGGGGGTTGGGGGGCAGCGCCTCGTGAGCAGGTTCCATCCTTATCGTCAGGGCCGTTGGTAGGATTTCGGGACGTCCCATTGAGCATCACCCCTCCCCGCACTTCGCCCTCTCTCAAGCCCCTCTGCTCCCCTCGGCTCCCACGGGAGCTGCCTGGGCAGAATCATGCAGAGCCAATCATTTCCTCCTGACGGAGCTGGGGCACGATGGACTCCCATGGGTGTAGGAGGAAACGACAAAGGTGCCCCGTGGTCTGGCCTCAGGCGCAGCCTGCAGGGCTGATTTTGCTGTAAAATCCTTTCTCTCTCTGCTGTGGGTTACATTACAAAGAGTCTCCCCTGAATCGAATCCAACAACATGGAAAGAGGATTATACACCATGACCGAGCGGGATTTAGCCCAGGTTCCACATCCAAATATCAATTAATGTAACATACTGTATCATTAGAACAAAGGACAAAAACCACATCATCACCTCAATGAAGAAAAGCATTTGACAAAATCTGGCACCCCTTTATGATTAAAAAAAAAAGCTCAAAAAGTAGGAAGAGACGGGAACCTCTTCAGCCTGATGAAGGACAACTACAAAAAAATTCACAGCTAACGCACTTGAAAGACTGGGCGCTTCTCCCTTAAGACTTCCTCTTCCGGGCATCGTTACATTGCTGTTTCTCACCAGGACAGTCAGGGAAGAAAATGAAGTAAGAGTCATCCATATCGGAAAGGAAGAAGTAAAACTCTCTCTGTTTGCAAATGGCGCGATCTTGCCCTTGGAGGTCAGGGTCGCCCCGTCTCTCGCCCATTGGAGCCAGAGCTCCCCCAGGATTCTGCAGCTTCCCGTCGGGCTCTCCTCTCAACGGCCTCGTCCTCGCCAGGTGCCCCTCCTGCACCGTCAAGCCCCACGGGGACGGGCCTTTCCACGGGTCGAGGGAAGAAGGCGAGCCTCCGGTGCAGCCACCACGTGGCCAACAGCCTCTCAGCTCCAGCGGATGCCCTGTGCTTCAGAGCCGGGTCCAGCCACCCACCCCGGGGGGCCCCCGGCCCTCTCTGGAAGGGGTCTTCTCAGCCCCTCTGCTTGGCACCCCAACTCTGCGGGACCAGACTCTGGGAGACTGGGCCAAGCCAAGGGCCTCCCGCCGAACAGGGTCCCAAGACATGAGTGTCACTGTCCCAAAGGCTCTGCTAGTCGTACACGGCTCTGTCACCCTGCCCACCAGCTGTGACTCCGATACAAGCCTTTTGCTTGTATTCCTCAGGGTGGAATGTATCGAATGCTCACTCCCTTCCCTAGATGTCGCCGGCCCTTCCCAGCCAGGTGCGCAAGGGCACACGGAGCTAAGCAACAGGTGCCTGGTCTCTACAGGCGACCACAGGCTGCTCTTTGGCTCTCTGGCTCAGCGTCCGGATTCTAACCTGCTCAATCGCCCCTGCACCAAGCGGAACCAAAAATGGCCAAGATCGTGCCTGGGCGTCCCTGAGGAGGCTCTCTGTCACCCCTACATCCTTCTCCTCCCCCGGCTGCCTCCTGGCTCCTGTGCCAGGCGAGGTTCAGTTAAAGCTGCGTGTTGCTATGGTGATGTGGCCAAATCTGACCCCACAGGCTGGAAGTATCCCCCTGGGGCCCCTCACCTGACGTCTGTCCCTCTCCCTCACTAGTGCTGAGATTATACCAAAATAACACAGGTCCCAGCCGTGTCCAGCGCCTCAGAGACAGAGCTGTCATGCTCTTACATAACAGGCGGCCATGACCTCGGTCCCTCACTGTCACGGCGGTCGGCAGAGGGCCTCTTAAGTTCACCTTCAGAACAGCTCCGGGGACCACTGAGCCCCACAAACTAGCGCTCACTCCCAGCCTGCTTCCTTCCGCTTGGAGGTCCTCTGCAACTTCCCGTTCTCAGGGCCAAGGTGCTAGAACATTCCGTCAGGTGCTTCCTTCCTCCCGGCTTGCCAAATCTGGACTCTGGAGGCCGAGGACAGGAAGGGCCTGCAAGGACAATCACCTAAAGCCAGAAACTGGTCCCCAGCCCTGGCCCAGGACTAACCTGAAGAAATGGTGTTTTTCAGTGTTTTGAAATCACTCTTTTCTCTATGTGTGTGGGCTCATGGTTTTTTATTTTTCTTCTCTCTTTCTCCCAGATGGAACCTAAACGCCTAAAAAAACAGCTTCCAAAAATTCTGAAGCTCCTGAAACCCAACGACAGGATTCTGATCGTGGGGACCACACGCCGTCCTTTCGATGCCGAACTCCAATCTTTTTGCAGAGTTTACCAAAAAATCATCTTGGTTCCCAGGCCAGACTACGCTTCCAGATACGGCGAGTACCCCGGGCCCCCCACCCTCCCCGCGCGCAGTAACTGAAGCTGGGTGTCAGGTGCTGCCTTGCAGGTGCGTGAAGCTGGGGAGGTGGCCCTCATCACCCCACGATGACCAGGGAACATAAGTGGAGTCCGTGCACTGGAGGGTGTGTGTACTTGGACGGCAGCCAAGCTCGGTGCCGTAAACGTAAACCACTAGGTCCCAAGAGGAAAACACATCTCTGCTCTGCTGTTAACATATTTCTTTCTACCTAAGACCAAAGGAAAATGGATAGGGATGATTATTTTTGGCCCCGAAGGTGACAGTAGCCCCTGCCAGTGCAGATTTTTCTTTTGATGGGAAGAGTAGATCACTCATCTCGGCCTGTGGTGATGGCGTCTTGCTCACACGATGCCATTTCTTCTCACTGGGTTGAGTTTTTCTTATTTTTTCAGCCTCAAAGTATGAGTCCAGGGGCATGTCGACTGACTTGAGTATGAAAGGAGCTTGCTTTTTCAGCTTTTTGCTTCTTGACTAGATGGACTCAAACGCCACTTCTTTTGAAACGTATTTTTAGACGGGAACAACACAGAACAGGGGCCATGAGAGGCGGCGCACGTGGCATCGAGAGAGCCGCGGGCCATGGGCTCTGACGAGCCCCGGCTCTGGATCCCGGCCCTGCCGCCGAGTGGCAGGATGGCCTGGCCACCCAGCCGACCTCTGAGCCACGCTCCGCCTCCGAGTGGCTGGTTCACAGGGCCGTGTGACCTCGTCGTTGACGGCAGGCGGAACGCCTGGCTCTGTGCCAGCAGCAGAGCGCGGGCCTGGCCGAGGGCAGAGGCC
>NW_011889162.1:367526-368850 GCF_000151845.1 Pteropus vampyrus | reverse complement strand
GGTCTTCAACTCCTGGCCGGCGTGTTTGCTGGAGGGACAGTCCCCTCCTCCCGCGCGTCGTGAGCCCCCGGCTGACTGGCCACTCCTTTCTCGACGCGCGCTCTTCCCGTCTGGATAAGTCACGGTCCTGGCTTCATCAACTCACGTTATACAAAAGATACGCAAGAACTGTGGTCCCGGTTATTTCTCCCTCCATCTAGTGGCTTCTCCATTGCCTGGGGCCTCCGAGCTCTCCGCTGGGCCCTTTGCATCAAAGGAGAAGACAGGAGGACGGTACGGAGGCTCTCGGGAGGTTGTAGGGACCAGGTCCAGAGAGGCCCGCCCATGTTACATTGGCCAGAAGGACTCACGCGGCCCCGCCAGGGTTCAGGGGCGCAGGGTTTGTGGTCCAGCCGAGGGAGGGGTGGGCACGGAGATGCGAGTCAGTGCAGGGCCTCTGCTCCGGCTTTCCGGAGCCTTCCCCCGCTCGCTGCCCTTAGTCAGGCTTCCTCTCTCGTGCTCCCTCTGCCTCTGCTTTTTCTGACATCTGTTTTGAAGCTCTCTTCATGGGACAAGGAAGGGCATTCTTCATTTGAAGGGTCTAGAGCATTATTCTTGACTTTGGATTGACTACTTTCTGTTGTCTGACAACACCACGGGCCCTTTAAAAACGAAGTTGTCGAAATCTAACAAAGACGATCGTGTTCTTTGGCTAAAAGTCTAAGGAGGACTACATCATGTGACAGATTCCAGCCTGAGTCTCCTCACGCGGCATCATGGTGGAAGGAGGGAGCGTCCCCTCCCACGTGGGCAGGCGACAGACCTGCACACACCAGTGGCCGTGGGCCCAGGGCTCTGTGCACTAAACCACACGCTTCTCTCCTGTTTCTTTCTTGGTGGCTGGTTTGTTCAGGCCGCCAGTTTTGCTCACATCGCAAATGCCGTCCGGCGTCTCCTCCCATGACCTTGAAGTTTTCGTAGCCGCCGCTGGGACATCCATCTTAAAGAAAGACTGTTCCTGTCTTTGCAGTGATCAAAAATGGCCTCTTCCGGGCCGGAAAGCATGGGCCGCAGAGCCGTAGGCCGGGCCTTGGCTTGGCCATCCATCTGCCAGCAGCCGAGCGCCAAAGGGACCGGGGGCAGCCACGGCCCCTCACCCCGCGTTCCTCGAGGCGGCGCAGGGGACCGGCTGGGCGGGGAAGCGAGGGGCGCGTCGGCCTGAGGAAACACAGGCCTTAAGGTTTACCAGATATAATTCAATATCTACCTTCTTCACCCAGATCAAGCCGTTTCCTTCCAAACGTCTGCAAAGAAAATCCGCCCGAGGTTGATTAATGCCTCGTCT
>NW_011889162.1:364221-366766 GCF_000151845.1 Pteropus vampyrus | reverse complement strand
TGTTCAGGCCGCCATTTTTGCTCACATCGCAAATGCCGTCCGGCGTCTCCTCCCATGACCTTGAAGTTTTCGTAGCCGCCGCTAGGACATCCATCTTAAAGAAAGACTGTTCCTGTCTTTGCAGTGATCAAAAATGGCCTCTTCCGGGCCGGAAAGCATGAGCCGCAGAGCCGTAGGCCGGGCCTTGGCTTGGCCATCCATCTGCCAGCAGCCGAGCGCCAAAGGGGCCGGGGGCAGCCACGGCCCCTCACCCCGCGTTCCTCGAGGCGGCGCAGGGGACCGGCTGGGCGGGGAAGCGAGGGGCACGTCGGCCTGAGGAAACACAGGCCTTAAGGTTTACCAGATATAATTCAATATCTACCTTCTTCACCCAGATCAAGCCGTTTCCTTCCAAACGTCTGCAAAGAAAATCCGCCCGAGGTTGATTAATGCCTCGTCTAGTCCCCAGAAACCCCTCTGGCTTCCTTCTCTCCTCTCTCCTGATGCTCCCTCCTCTTGCCTGTTCCCTGGGGTCTGTTTCACTAATGACCCAATTCATCACAGGCCCCCACCCCGGACCCGGTGTCTGCTCCGATGAGTCAGGTCCGCGTCTTCCGATTTTTCCGGAATTCTAGGCTTCAGAGGCCAGAAGCACCTCCAAAGCATATTATTCACCTCTTGTGCAAAATCTCAAAGAAAAACAAACTTTAAGATACTACATCATCTCGAGCACTAGCCAGGACGGAACCGATCTGGAGTGCCAAGACCAGGAGAAGGGACCCGAACCCCAGATGCCTTTCAGTCTAAGGAGGGAAGGAGGATGCAGATTCGTCTGAAGAGCTGAGCTACGTTCTGCATCCAAGAGACGATGTGCAATGCAGCACTCGGCCGGGACACCCCCTCCGCTGCCTTCAGCCTCCTGACTCCCGGGCCTCCGGCGGCAGCCGCTGCTGGCCGCGAGCTCGCTGGGCTTCTGTGGTCTCCACACGCGCTGCTGGCGTAAGGCCTGGGCAGCCCGACAGTGGCCTCAGTGCCGGCCATGGAGCACTCGCCTCAATGAGCCCCGCAGGCTGCGGCTCGCTCAGCACTCCACTCCCCACAGCAGCTAGTTAAGGGTCAGGAAGGAGCTGGCGGCCCTGGGAAAGCCACAGGGGCCGTCCTTGAGTCCAGTTCATCAAAGGCGAGAAGGACGTCCAGCCTCACTCTCTGTCCCGGTCTCTGGCCGAGGGCGCAAGTCCCGCCGTGGCCGTGACCATCTCCACAGAGCTCCCGACCGCGCCTCCATCCAAAACTGGCGAGCTGTCGACGGCCACGCCACCCTGAACGTGCCGGATCCCGTCTGATCTCAGAAGCTAAGCAGGGTCGGGCCTGGTGAGTACTCGGATGGGAGACCACCTAGGAAGACCAGGTGCTGTAGGCATAAAAAATATTTAAAAATAAGGGATTGTAAGCTGAGAAGGTCCTTGCAATTTGTGAGGTCAACCGAGGGTTGCCTAAATAAATAAATAAATAAATAAATAAATAGGAAAAAAAGTGGCGAGGCTCAGGAGGCAGTCACCGACCCGGGTGCCCTAGGAAACATCACGGAACGTCTGCGTGAACACTGAGTACCAGGCGCGTAAGGGGTCGGCGGTGTGTTCGTGGGCACGTGCCCGGCCAGGCGAACTGTAGTTCATTCTCGCCACTGCTAACCAGTCCCTACCTGTAGCTATTCTGCACAGTGGACGGCCATGTGGTAGTGGCTGCCGCAGCTCGCTTGTCAAGGACCTGGAGGGCGCTGAGTGCTGTTGCTGGGGCGGCCTGGCCGCCGCGCCTGCCCGCTGACCAGCCCACTCCACGCTGCAGGTGGGAATCTGTCCCATGGCGCCTACGGCTAAAGCAGTGTGGGTTCCCAGCCTGGGACATTGACTGGGCCCTCAGAAAACATGTTCCCTCCTCAGCTGCTGGATTCACCACTCGGACCTGTCGGCCCTTTTTTTCAGATGCTACAGATTTGAGCAGGAGACACATGCGATCCCAAGGGGCGATGTGTGTCTGCCGGTGGCTTATGTTCACCGTGGGTCGTGTCTCCTGGTTTCTGACCCTGCAGCAGTCGTAGTTAGATAAGGGTGCTCTTCACCTGCTCTACTCTGTCTTTACGCAAATAACTTCGAGAGATCCTGTAGTTTATTTTGTGTACCTTCTATAACTGATGTTTTAATGAGCATCGGGAAACTGATACAAAACGAAATGACTAAGAATAATAATTATTACAGAAGCAACAGTAATCCGGCTACACCATAGGGCTGGCATGGCTCGTCCACGTGCTTCATATACATTCTTGCCGTTACTTCGCCCAGCAGCCTGAGAATTAGAGCTCAGGCTGAGCGTAAGATGGGCTCAAGTTCAAATAAACCCACCAAGGAGTAGCCGCGTAGATCCAGGTATCAGCTGCTGCTGTGGGCCGACTTGGGGCCCCAGTGGCCCTTGCTGGCCTCGCCCCAGCTCTCAGTTGTCGAAGCCTGACCGTCTGCATTTTGGAGACGCCATCTGGCCCCACGGGAAATGTGCCTTTTCCCATCAGCTC
>NW_011889162.1:354700-362266 GCF_000151845.1 Pteropus vampyrus | reverse complement strand
CTTTAATCAAAACGCGTGCAGTTATGTTCTCTCTCCAAACCAAAACGTACCTTCTTTGGCCGCCCGGGAAGACGAGGGAGGAGCTTAGACTCACGCAGTTATGGCTGTGCAGCCCCCAGAAAGAGAATCAGAATTCTCATTCAGGCCTGGGCTCTCCGGAAGCCTGCTCGAGACTGGGAAAATTTCCCTTTGAATGGATCATTTTCCATCACGTTTCCCTCCTGCTTTGCTGATTAAGCCTCAGGGAAAGGTGACAAGCAGTCACCACAATGATCTCCCAAAATCACGAAAGCGTCCATGCGTAGTGCATAAGTGATGGGCACGGCTGGGCTCCAGGAAGCTCCACGTGCACAAACGGGCCGCAGGCCAGAGGAGACTCATCACCAAAGGTTGCTGACCCCTGCACCAGCTAAACAGAAAAATCATTTCCAACTCCAAGCTGAGGTTTGCCAAGCATTTGAATTAATATTCTCGTTGACTACTGAAAACTTGCTAGTGTTAATTGCAAATATTTATCCTTTACAAGTGATAGATCATATTTTTTTTCTGAAATCCCAAATGTTTTTCTTCTTTCTAAAATCATAATATCACTCCCTGTTTTGAGGAGCAAGGTTTAGAGTGTTAAAACCTATGCTTTCTCTTAGCCGGACTTTGAACGTTCCGAAATCTCTCCCACAGTTTTTCAACCTGTGATAGGTGCTTGAGGTCCCGGAACTGGAAGCGATCATACATTTTAAGAGAAGGGATGCTGCCATTGTATAAGCCAGGATGACGATGCTTAGGCTTCTCACATTCATCCTTGGCATATTTGATTACTTTATTCGTTTTTTAAGGAAGCTCAATCGTTTACCACCATCCCCACCAGCCCCATGTCACCCCCCTTCCCCAATACACCTCTGCTTTCTGTCATAGCTCCAGGGTGGGGCACAGTACCTGGCCCCTTCTAGATGTTCAATAACCTTGTACAGTGGCACATTTATTGATCAGATGTGGACGGAGTGGGCCTGTCACTCTCCTGAATGATGCGCTACTGTGGCTGCCGTTGCTTGTCATCAGGCCGGTCATTTTTGCCCTGAGTTTTCCCTGATTGTGCTCTGGCGCGTCAGACTGAGGTCTTACACATTCTCCAAACACACCGCACCCTGCTCCTTGGACAGGATGGAGAGAGCATCACGCGATAACGGTGATAATTATCATAATAACATTAGCGAATATGTCCTGACTACCAGTGTGCCGGACACCCTAACTCATTTAGACCTCACAGTCCCCTAGTTTACAAACAAGGAAACTGAGTTAGAGGCATGGTGGGCAGAATAACGCCCCCCAAAGATGTCGGCACCCCAGTCCTGGAAGCCTGCGAGAATGTCAGGTACACGGGCACGGGGAATCTAGGCTGCTCGTGAGTTGACCTTAAAAAAGGAAGCCTGTCCTGGGTTATCTTTGCAAGTCCAATGTAGTCATAAGACGTGGGAGAGGGAACCAGAAAAAAACAGAGAGAGCAGCACGAGAAGGACTTGGGCAGCCCGAGGTCGCGAGCTTGGGGACAGACGAGGGGCCACAAGCCAGGAAAGCAGATGATCTCAGGAAACTGCCAGGTACAAGGGGACAGATTCTCCCTAGAGGCTTCAGAAAGGACCACCACCTGCAGACCCTTGATTTTAGCCCAGCAAGACCCATTTTGTAACTTCTGACCTACGGGAATGTAAGATAATAAATGTTTTGTTTTAAGCCACTAAGTTTGAAGTACTTTGCTATAGCAGGAAAAAAGAAAAAAAGAAAGAGAGAGAGAGAGAGAAAAGAAAGAAAGAGAGGAAAGAAAGAAGAAAAGAAAGAAAGAAAGAGAGAGAAAGAAAGAAAGAAAGAAAGAAAGAAAGAAAGAAAGAAAGAAAGAAAGAAAGAAAGAAAGAAAGAAAAGAAGCAGAGTAATTTGTTCCAGGTCACACAGCTAAGAAGGGGCAGAGCTGAAATTCAAACCTGACTCCAGAGCCAAAAGCCAATTTTATTAACCATACTCTGTACCGTGTCTCAATAAATTGAAAGTTCATCACCTAAATTGCTTGGCCGCCTCACCCTACGCTGAAAACAGCCAAAGCTGAGCGAAGGATGAGAAAACCCCAAGTAGCAGGAACAAAGACAAATCTGAGACGCAGGGACAGCCCGGCGTGCCACAGAGAGAAAGAAATAAAGGCGATCGAGTCATGGAAGACGAACTAGTTGCATTTGCTGCTTCTGTGACCGAACCTCTGACATCCCAGGGTCACCAAGGAGCCTTTACTTCTAAACGTCATCACTTCACATTCTGGGTTTGGGTTTGGAGGTCTGAAAATCAAAATTCCAAATGTTTTAGGAACTCTAGTGCTAAGTATGGTCCTTCAAAAGTGTTGAAATTAGTATAATGAAGATGTTCAAAACAATAAACGAAGTCATAACTATACCAAGTTTTTAAACAACAGGCAGAAATAGAATAAGAAGAGATAATTATAGGGAAAAATCATAAAAAGAGTTTAGAAATTAAAAATATAGTAATTAACGTAAAATGGCAAAAAATAAGAGAGGCGTGAACTCGACACTGGACGTGGTCAAAGAGCTGATTTGGGGCTGGGGGGGGCCCCCAGGAGGCATCATGGAAAGGATAAAATCTGTAAACTGCAATTACGAACCTTTAAAGACATTCATGCCCAACTAAGAGAAGTTCTAGAGGAAATATCAGAGGAACAGTAATCTGAAGAAATACCTGCTGAGAATTTTCCTGAATTAAAGGCATGAATTCTCAGGTTAAACATAAGCTCCAAGACGAGCAGAACAAATAAAAATAAGTCCACACTACATACACGATTGCGCACCTGAGAACAAGACCACAAGCCAGTCTTAAAAGATACCAGATGCTTCACAAATAAACAACAATTAGGAAATCAGACTTCTCTCTCTGAGCACAGTAGATGCCAGGAGACAGTGAGGTCGTACCTGCAAAGTGCCGAGGAGAAATAACTGTCTACCTGGAGATTATATCCAGCTAAACTAGCACCCGAGAGATGGGAGGAAATAAATACATTTTAAGACGAAGACCGAGTTTCCTACTCACAGCCATTTCAGAGCGCGATTTGGAAATAATAAGCAAAACTGAATATGCTCATGACCTCCAAGCCCAGGAATTCTGTTTCTATTACGTGCCCCAGAGAAGCTCGCTCGTATGTGTATAAGGAGATGTGTAAAAATTGTGAATTTCAGCATCGTTCATAATAACAAAAAGTTGGAAGTGACCCGTATGTCATTAGTAAGAGAACTGATGAGTGACGCGTAGGATAGTCATTCCATGAACTATTGCTAGTATAAAGTTTATAAACCAAAGTGTTTTTCAGACTTCAAGTAAAATGCGAAAAAGTTGAGAAAAACTCCATCACGGGGCCAGCTGCAATCACTGAGCATTTCGTTGGTATTTTGGCTTCGATGTTTCTGCCATGGCTTCCTCAGAGTGTGTGTACAACCTTTCATGGGGCACTCATGGCCACCAGCCCAGCTTCTCGTGGCCCTAAGTGCACCAAGGGGACCCATTCACGTTACCAAGAAACCCACCCCTCAGGATAGAGTATGACCCCCGGGAAGATTGGTGACTTAGCTGGGAAGGGTCGTTGGTTGGATCTGGCCTAAAACTGTTAACTTGTTGAGCAGAAGTTTTAAATAGTGCAGAAATGCAGACGAGAAAGAGTTTGTGTTAAACATACATTAAATGCCCCACGTTTAATGGCCGCTTGCCCCTTCCTTCTTAGCCAGCTCTTCTTTATTATTTCTAGGAGCGTTCCGGTGAGTTCACGGCATCTCGATGTCTTCCTAATGGTCTGTTTTCTTTCAGGACTGGTACGCCAAAACCCCCATGGGTAAAAAGCGCGCCTTGGCCCTCAAGGGGGAGAACTCAGGAAAGGCAAAGGATAAAGGGAAGAAGAAGGGGAAGGAAGGGAAGAAGGAGAAAAAGAAAAAGTAAAGCCTTTGTCAGGAGCCATCCTCGAGCGGGTCTCGGGGTGGAGATGGTCCAGGTCTCCATCGCCCGTCTGAAGAAGATGCAGCCTGGTGCCGTGAGCCCCTCAGCCTCCGAATCCTCTGTTAGACCTTCGCTGGGCCGCACACCGAGGTGGTCGTCCCCAGCGACTGCTTCTAGAGCATGTAATTGTTTCTTACTCTCCGTGAAGTTGGTACACTCTTCACACACTCCGTGATCTTTTCAAGTTGGATACTTCATCTCACCGCTACCAGCTGCCAAATTTGAAATTTGACAGTTAGAAAATACTCCGATTAGACAACTAGTAAGTGACGGAGTCTATCACCAGCGCACTAGCCTTCCGTGAACCCATATCTACTATATGTTACCTTGCACACATTTTAATAAATTAATTCTTTGCTCTATTAATGTATTTTATATAATGGAATAAAATGCTGTCATCCTTGAACTGACTCAGTAATTTGGTTGCTAGAGCTAGAAAAAAAAAAAAGACCTTTACAATGAATGACGTCAGTCTCAGACTCTGAGGATGGGGAGCTGGGGCGAGGGCCGCAGGGCGTGGCACATCGGGGCTCCGACGGGGTCGCCTCTCCATTCCCAGTGTGCTGCTCCTGGGACATCGCCGGACCCATGGCTGCATGCAAACTGCGACACGAAGACGGGGTAAGTGTGGAGAAGAGAAAGCCTCAATGGATACGTCAGAAAGGCTTAATACGAAAACAAAGACGAGAGAGGTAAGGGTCAAAGGAGAGAAATTTAAATGTTTTGTGACTGTGGAAGGTTATTTGGGGGGACGGTAGCAAGTAACCCACTTCCCAACTGTGGTGAGGACACCGTCAGAGGAAGGGACTTAAGCTGGGGCGCACGAATCTGATCGGGGATTTGCGGGTCCCCATCTATCAGCCTTCAGTTGTGCCAGGGAGAGACGCATGGTCGCCCGCTCTGCAGACCACGGTGGATCCCAGGCTTTCCCCGGGAGCCGCAGCAGGTTGGGTGCCCGTGACCACCAGTGGTCCCCAGGGTCACCTGGCCCGGAGCACACGCCCCTCGGCCTGTGTCCATGCAGGAGACCAACACAGAGGAGGAAAAAGGAGATGGCCGCCGGCCCACACGCTCCGCACGCGGCCCGAGCGCAGCAGGAAGCCGCGCCCCGCAGTCTGTTCGAGTGGCCTGCCGGCAACTGGCCCTCTCAGACCAGAGGACCCCGATTCCCAGAAGGCGGGCCTGGCCTCTCCTTCCCCAGGGCAGCCTGTGTCTGGCCATGAGCAACGCCCCGAGCACAGCGCTCGGCACCAGGCTCTGTCCACACCACTGGCCATCTGATTACTGCGGCCACCTGCTGCCACCTGCTGCCACCCCGCCCAGCGGAGCACGTGCTGTGGGGGGTCTGCACCCTCACGAGAGGACCCCGCGGCGCTGTGATGAAGGAGGGAGCACGGGTCCAAAGTCACAAACCAGCTGAGTGACCTTGGGCCAGTGCAGCCACACACAGACGTACATATACACACACTGCGCATATGCATACTACACACACAAACCCACACGACCCACAAACACACCACGCAGACATGTAAACACATACACAGATACACATGTACACACATCGCACACAGATGGACGCAGGTACACAAGCACGTAATAAGCACTCACATTCACACGCGCACACACAGTCCCCCGGACTCCTGCCGCCCAGGCCTCGCCCGGGGCCACGGGACCAGAGCAGCCGACAGGGGGACGAGCCCGGCAGGTGTGCCCGGGGGCCTGGGCGGCTGCGTCGTGTTTATTGTCTGTGCTGAGTGGCCGGCATGCCAGGAAAACATCCGCTTCCCACCCCTTGGGGGGTCAGGGTGGCCCCAGCTGCGGCAGGAAGGGCTGATTCAGACCCCCACGGTCCAGCTGCACGGGTGGGGGCAGGAAGGGCCCCTGGGAGCACCGTGGGTGGTCACCTGGCCGGAAGTGCCCCCGTCAGAAACTGAAACCCGTGCCCCACGCGCAGGCTGGCTCGGAGGAGCCACAGGTGGCTCCCGGCACCACGAGACCACACGTGGGACCTGGGGGAGCGGGGACGCCGAGCACCTGTGATGGGGAGCCCGTCCCACGGCCCCCGGGGAGCCACGTGCGCTTCCTCGTGCGTGGAGACCGGGTGAACCCCACGAGGGTCCTTCAGGTCCGGCTCCTGTGGCCCCAAGGGCAGAGTATCCAGAGATGAGGGGCCTGTGGACCCGCAGCCCGCAGCCTGCGACCATCGCCAGGGTCACTTCTGACAGCAGGACTGGCCAGGCTCGCCGTGCCTCCCAAACAACCGAGCTCTGACACATCCTTGAGAAGGCGCCCAAAATGCCACAGAGCGGAGTCTGTCACGCGCCACCAAACGTGTGCGTGGCGAGTGGCACCAGCGTGCCCGGGGTTTTCCCCTGAGAGCTGCAGGACCCAGGACCCACGGGGAAGGTAAACAGCTGGTGCTCGGAGCCGGCGCGCCCTCCACCGTGGGGTGCTCCACAGTGCAGCTTCCGGGTTGGAGCCCCATCTGGCCAGAGGTTGCCTTGTCTTGAAGGACAGGGACGGTATGTGACCTCGACAGCACGGACTGGGCCACATCGGTGTCCCCCGCGCCCGGGGAGGTCGGCTGCCTCTGCGTCTTCAGCAGGCGGCGGGCTCTTCGCACCAGCCGAGCATCTTGCTGGCCCTGCTCTGGCGGTCTGTGCGAGGACACGCAAGTGTACACGACAGGGAAGAGAAGCGCCATCGGAAACCGAAGGCCGGGCCGCGGCAACGCTCCGCGTGACAACCCGCTGGACGGAAAGTGGCCTCAAATGTGCCTCGAGCTTAAAAGGCACAGAAAAGACACAGAAAAGCAGATCCTGCAGCGTCTCTGCCCTGCGGCCAATTTCATCTCCGATTTCTATGCCAAAACCTTATCTCCACACGTCCCGAGGGAGGTCACGTGGAATCCCGGGTGAGTTTTAGAAAGCGGAAAACAATGAAAAATGTGAGTTTTAAGGAATTGGTCAGTGATGAAAAGTATCGCAGGAACGGGCACAGCTCACTCAGCGAAGCGAAGGCCCAGCAGCAAGAGGACGTAGCACATGAACGGCCTGCAGAGCAGCTTCTGGAAGAGACGGAGTAGGAGAGAGAGGGGGACCCAGTGTTCAGGCTGGAGACACCGCCTGCGTCCCCAGCCAACAGCCACCGTCCCCTGCAGGCCGGGCTTGGCCGCCGGTCACACTCCAAGACCTATGATTGGGTGTCCAGCTGCGAGCTCACCTCAAAGACGAGGCCCAGTGACCCAAAGGGAGCCCCAGCGGCCCCCACCCCACCCCGCTGCCAGCTCACGGTCCGGGTGGTCCTGTTCCCGTCCTCTGCGTCTTGCCTCTGAGCCCAGGACCCCGGCACCACAGAGCTGTGCCCGCCTTCTCCTGCCCCGGCGGCCCTCAGGCCTCCAGGACCCCCAGGACCTCCAGGAAAGTGGGAACATGGGAGGCAGAGCAGGGACACCTCAGGTCTGGTCGGGAGACATGTGACCGGGATGATGTGGAAATGGAGGGCGAGGCTCGCCCTTGACAGGGTCAGAA
>NW_011889162.1:350510-354650 GCF_000151845.1 Pteropus vampyrus | reverse complement strand
AACGTGTGCGTGGCGAGTGGCACCAGCGTGCCCGGGGTTTTCCCCCGAGAGCTGCAGGACCCAGGACCCACGGGGAAGGTAAACAGCTGGTGCTCGGAGCCGGCGCGCCCTCCACCGTGGGGTGCTCCACAGTGCAGCTTCCGGGTTGGAGCCCCATCTGGCCAGAGGTTGCCTTGTCTTGAAGGACAGGGACGGTATGTGACCTCGACAGCACGGACTGGGCCACATCGGTGTCCCCCGCGCCCGGGGAGGTCGGCTGCCTCTGCGTCTTCAGCAGGCGGCGGGCTCTTTGCACCAGCCGAGCATCTTGCTGGCCCTGCTCTGGCGGTCTGTCCGAGGACACGCAAGTGTACACGACAGGGAAGAGAAGCGCCATCGGAAACCGAAGGCCGGGCCACGGCAACGCTCCGCGTGACAACCCGCTGGACGGAAAGTGGCCTCAAATGTGCCTCGAGCTTAAAAGGCACAGAAAAGACACAGAAAAGCAGATCCTGCAGCGTCTCTGCCCTGCGGCCAATTTCATCTCCGATTTCTATGCCAAAACCTTATCTCCACACGTCCCGAGGGAGGTCACGTGGAATCCCGGGTGAGTTTTAGAAAGCGGAAAACAATGAAAAATGTGAGTTTTAAGGAATTGGTCAGTGATGAAAAGTATCGCAGGAACGGGCACAGCTCACTCAGCGAAGCGAAGGCCCAGCAGCAAGAGGACGTAGCACATGAACGGCCTGCAGAGCAGCTTCTGGAAGAGACGGAGTAGGAGAGAGAGGGGGACCCAGTGTTCAGGCTGGAGACACCGCCTGCGTCCCCAGCCAACAGCCACCGTCCCCTGCAGGCCGGGCTTGGCCGCCGGTCACACTCCAAGACCTATGATTGGGTGTCCAGCTGCGAGCTCACCTCAAAGACGAGGCCCAGTGACCCAAAGGGAGCCCCAGCGGCCCCCACCCCACCCCGCTGCCAGCTCACGGTCCGGGTGGTCCTGTTCCCGTCCTCTGCGTCTTGCCTCTGAGCCCAGGACCCCGGCACCACGGAGCTGTGCCCGCCTTCTCCTGCCCCGGCGGCCCTCAGGCCTCCAGGACCCCCAGGACCTCCAGGAAAGTGGGAACATCAGAGGCAGAGCAGGGACACCTCAGGTCTGGTCGGGAGACATGTGACCGGGATGATGTGGAAATGGAGGGCGAGGCTCGCCCTTGACAGGGTCAGAAGAGAGGGCCAGCCAGAAGGCTGGGGCTCAAGGCGAGGCCCCACTCCGAGGCCTCTGGTGTGGGACAGGCAGACACCGGTGGCCCCAGACCCCGGGCAGGCCCTGCACCCACGCAAGTTTGCGAGCCGCCACTTGCAACACCTGTACGCCGGCCGTGGCACAGCACCGGCCACCTCCAGTGCCGTCCACCCGGTGAGACGTGGCACCCTCCAGCCAGGCACCAGCATTTATGGGACTTGGTAGGTAAGGCATCTCCTAGTGTGGCCCTCCAGCAGGACGACACCTGAGCAAAGCTGACACCAACCAGGCGCACGGTCTCCCATGGCGCACACAGGTGGCTGCGCTCCCCGCCATCACCGGGCACACACGCCATCCCCACTGAGCTGGCGCTCGACTCACAGCCAGCGCGGGGTGGCAGCCTCCCTCCTGCAAGCCAGACTGATTCTGCCCCAGCAACTTCCCCAATTTTCGAGAATTCTACAACTGACAGATCAGCTGATGGAGAATGCACCTTTATATAGAACGGCCACAAACTTCAAAGCGTTCTCTACGGTAAATTTAATCACATCCTCTCCGACGAGACGTCCAAAACACCCTCACTTAGCTTTTGTGTGTGTATTTTGCTCAAGCGCGAAGCCCACGTGCTGTGCAGCTAGTATTTCTCTTCGCGTCGTTGAGAATTTGAGTACTTTGGAACTAGCCGGAGCAAATGATAAGGTGCCCGGCCAGGGCCTTTTTGTTACTCCGTCCTTCTAAGGGGAGCCTGCCTGGCCCCCGCACGGTCGTGGGACCACTGCAGTTCCAACTCTGCCCCGAGCTGGTCTTGCAAATTATTTCTGCCAGACGCAGAGCGCCTTTTTATGTTCCTCATGGCATCCACTGACTTTGAATCTTGCATAATAGGTACTCGGGGTACACGGGGATTATTGTGCTGCCAGGATGAAATGATGCTTATGGTAACGAGCCGACGGAAAACGGAACGGCTGAGGCTTTGCGTCAATCCCTGGAGTGTGGCGGCACCTTGTCTGGGGCCGGGGGTGGGGGAGACTTCAGGACTGCCAGGGCTCCACGTGCACCTGCAGAGCTTGTCCCGGGCCCCCTCCGAACATCAGACCGGGCGGCCTTGGTGATGCCCGCCCCCGTCCCTTCACCCGCGTGGGGGAGGGGAAGAATGGTCAGGCCATCAAAGGTCACCTCACGCTCAGATGACCGCCAGACCACACAGGATGTCTGCTCCCCTGGGCCTGGCTTCCTGGCCAGGCAGTCCACGGGCCAGCACCCCAAGCCCCACCCGGACCCTCGGCTTTGTGAAGGACATAGACCCAGCCCATCTCCCACCAACACCTGATCAAACTGGGCTCAGCTCCCACACTTGGGCAACCCCAGAGGGCTCGCCACACCTGCCGAGATCAGCACCCACCCTTCCAATGGCCAAGGACAGAGACCTCTCTCTGCACAGAGCCAGCAAAGACATGTCAGTCACTTGGCTCAAGGCCTCATCCTCGGTGAGGATGGAAGCGTCCCTGGTTCCTCGATGAGCCAGTGACGGAGAGGTGAACCAGCCGGACACTGCCCCGGGGTCCTGCCGAAGGGGACACAGAAACAACGCTGGAATCACAGTGCCCTCAAGTGGACGTTCACAGGCACTGCCCTCCGTCGGGGCCGGCTGGAGTGTCGCGTATGCTCGGTCCTGTCCAGGATGCACCAGGAATTCCTTCTTCTAAACATAAAGTTGGCACCATGTCATTTCATGAATAAGTACACTTGTTCATTATTAGAAAATAAGCTATTCACCTCCGGTAAGTGCCGCACAAATATTTACAGAAGGGCTGTTGTTAGCCTGCTTAGGGGGTCTCCACGACGCGACGTATCCCTGTTGCTCGCCCATTCTGCTTACGCTCACAGAAAGTGTCCATCACAGAGACGCCACTCCCTTGGAACTGTGGGACATCCGGGAGACGGACAAGTACAGGTAGGAGATGCAGGGAAGGGTGACCAAGAGTGGGCAGAGGCTCTCGTTAAGTAAGCCGTTCCCTTGGACCTATTTTGTGCAAGGCGCGGGCATCTACCGACCTTGCGATGAAGTGTGAGCTGAGAGCCGGACGGGCTTCGGCCCAGGGCGTGGCCAGGGACACAGCCTGTGCGATGGAAGGTCTCGGCCGACTGTGCACGCCGTCATTGTCCCAGCCCAGCCCTGACCTGTCTGACGCAGCAGTGCACGTAAGACCTCGATGTCCTCCTTGCGTGCTTCATCCGGTCCTCAGCCACCACCTTCTTCTGTTGGGTGACTTTCACTGGCCCAGGGCTGCCCACGAAGGGCATGACCTTGGCTTAAAAAGTGACCCGTGAAGCCACCAATGACTGAAGGCTGCTGCTGGCTGTCCCCCTGGCAACCGAGGACATATTCTTTCTTGAAGACAGATCCAGGTGAACCCCCACGGTGGGCATGGGGTTCTGAACCTCACAGCGGTATGAGCACCAGTTGCCCAGCTGGCCATCCAGGCCCTGGCCAGCCGTGACACCATGAATACCCTGTCATGCATAGCTTTGTTCCTTGCTTCGTCTGCTTCTGCTGGAGAAAGTCCCAAAAGTGGCCCAGCTGAGTCGACGTTTTGTGCACACAGAAAGCAGAGTGAGGAGCGAAAGTCACACGCCACAGGGCTGTGGCCTCCACGGGAGGGTCTCCTGGGACACCCCAGCAGAGGATGCCTGCCAATCACTTCTGCCTTCATAGAAGCTGACCAAGGGCACGTGGGACGGCAAGTCCTGACTGGGGACATTCTCTGAATCGCTGAACTCTGAAGACGCCTTCAGAGGGTCCCCATGTGATTCCACTGTCTCTGGGGCCACTTTCCAATGATGGTCATTTTGCTATATGTTTAAAAGGCCCCGGGACCTCCAGACACAGAGGGAGGGAGGAAGGGGCAGGGAAGCCATTG
>NW_011889162.1:348260-349535 GCF_000151845.1 Pteropus vampyrus | reverse complement strand
CCGCCAAGGACCCGTATCCTCAGCGCCGGGAACCCAGGAAGAGACGAATGCAGCTGGCCGTCTGCCCCTGCGTCCTGAACGCCGAGTGGCCCCAGTTGCGCTGTGCGGACAGCGCTGTGTGCCCGTCACTGGTGGAAGACACGACCCCGCTTTGAGGACAAGCACTTCTGACGGTCAAGGTAAGACCTTGATGCACGCTCACTCCCCCGTGCCCCCTAAAGATGCCCCCTCTGGTACAGGGCACGGGCTGCAATGCAGAGAGAAAAACTTGCAGAGTGGAAAAGAGTTACGCAGTGACCATGTGACTCTGTGGCCGTTTAAAGTCAGTCATGTTAGCGAGCTGGGGCGGCAGAGGCCAGAAGTGTTCAGAGGCGTCACGCTGCCGACGGGCTTGATATTCAAACTCTTTGCAAGAAATGAGACAGGGTAGAAAACGTGACATCCGCCCCTTCTCCTTCTCCGCTGATCAGAACGTGGGGTCCGACGCGTCTTCCTGGAGCTAAATAATTCTGTCATTGCCCGGGGATTTTTGTTTTGTTTTGTTTAGTTTTGTCTTGGCCAGTTACGTTAGAACGTGACTACTAGGACCACGGTATCAAACCACCGTCACTGCCATACCCAGACACGTGTGCAGAAGTGTCACAGCCCAACGACTTCCACCGACTGGAGGGACAGCCAAGGCCCCCCGAACAAGACGCGGCTTTCAAAGCCCTCCTCCTGGCCGCCTGGTCGCCCTGGTGAGTCCCCATGGAATGGAGACCATCTCGGTGACGAGAGGGAACCAAGCCAGAGAAGAGGGCAGACGCTTGTATATGGGGCCAATAAATCTTCTCGAAAGCTGGTTTCTTGGAGACAAGTCGGGGACACCATGGTGCTTTCACCCAGGTGTCCCGCTGGCATTATTAGGTCAATAAACTCCTGTAGGTTCCTATGAGCCAAATGGTCTCTCTGCATGTTCTCCCCGGAGCCCAGGGCCCGACTTCCATGAGGAGGAGGGGTGCTGGCAGCTGGAACAGATGCCGGTGTCACGTGGCCACCTCCAGAATGCCCGAGGGCAGCTGGAGGTCAATGAAATGTCCTCAGGCCCTGCCCCGCAGACCTCATCTCTCTGGGGCCCCTGGGATTTCAGGGAGCACACGGCTGGTGAGGTGCACAAAGCAGATGACAAGGAAGAGCTCACAGACCACGGCGGAGTGGGGAAAGGCGTATGCGATCAGGAAGCAGGCCACCGGGGCGGGGGGTCATCGAAGTCACCTGAAAGGAAAAGGAATGGGT
>NW_011889162.1:342838-345800 GCF_000151845.1 Pteropus vampyrus | reverse complement strand
AGGGCTTCTGAGCCAGGATGGACCCTGGAGGTCATTTAATCCCAGGCCACAGCACAGCAGGAAGGGACAAGCCCAGGCCACCGTCCTCTGTCCTACACCCAGCTGTGGGCTTTTGGGCTTCATTTATCACACCACGTAGGGTCCCAGTGAGGTCGTTATCACAGTCTAAGAGCCCCCGTCCCCCAAGAAGAATCCTCCACTTCCTACCCGCAGCTGCCCAGGGCCAGCACTAAGTGTGCTCATGCACAGGGGCTGTCAGCTAGAGCGATCCACTGTCCTCTGCAGGGAAGTGGGGGACACCTGTCCTTGCAAAGGCCACGCCCACCACCTCAAGGTCCTGGTAGTTGCACTGTACACACAGGGGGCCACCCCTACTGAGTCCTTGCCGTGGCCAGCCCTGCTCACGTCCCCACGCACGAGAAAGTGCTCTGTTCTTCCCGTGGCATGGGAGAGACCCTCGAGGCACAGGAAAACCAGCTTACGCCTCAAGCTGAATTTAGATCCTTGCAGTTCCAGGTCTAACCCCAGTCCTCCCTCGCAGACGGGCACACAGCCTCCTGTGGGCGCGCCCTGTCACCATCTCCAGAGCCTCTGGTCCCAGGCCTCGCTTCCGAGGATCCTGAGTGCAGCTGTGACCTGGAGGCCAAGCAGCCATTAGCCAGTCATTAAGCAGTTGGGAGTTAGAAGTGACATCTGGCCACTCCTGTGTCCTGCTGCTCAGCCGGGGCTCGGCAGCCATTTCCAGGGAGCCACAGCAGAGAGAAGGCCCCGTGGGCAGTTCCGTGGTTGGCCGGTGGTGGGAGGTCGTCCCTGCCACGCCCCTCCCCACAGCTGGTCCTCGTCCCGCCTGGGGACCCATGGAGGAGCGGCAAGCAAATTCCTCAGCATCCCAAAGGAAGCCTCACCCCGCTCACTGGCTGGGGGCCCTGGGCCTGACCCCCTGCACCTCGGGGGTCTCCGCCGCCAGGCCCCTCCTGGCCAGTCCAAAGACGGAGCCCGGTGCCAGGCAGCCAGGAACCAGCCACCCCAACTCACCTGACTCCCTCCAACCGCGTTGGTCTGAAATGCACTTGGTCCAAATGCCACAGACTTGTCCTTCCCCGAAAGCTGTCGCCCTCCGGCACGGTAAGGCAGCTTTCTCGAACCAGCCTGGGGGAGCAGGGGACCCAAGGACGGCCACCGTCCTTACGATGACCAGCAGCCCCTCCATCCACGCGGTCTCACTGCACTCCGGCCCGGTGGCACCCTGGCTGTCCCCCAGACACACCCGGCTTGTCCTTTCCTGGGGCCTTTGCACCTGCTGTTCTGTTAGCCTGGAATGCTGCCCCCCTCTGACATCTGCATGGCGCTGTCTCCCCTTCCCATGGTGTTTGCTCACCCTCGCCTTTGACAGGCTGTGCTAAAAACACTCCCTAGATTTATGACTCATTGTCGAGTTGCCTTGTCAACCACATTACGAAGCCTAGGGAGGAGGGATTATGTGGTTTTACTGTCTCCGTATAGTCCTGGGAACAGAGGGGGCCCTGAGCAGATCGTTCAATGTGGTAACTCCCTCTTTCGCCCTGACCCACAGCCTTGGGTGGTCCCAAACTCAGGGGCGACGGACTCGCACTCAGGGAGCGTCATCTCCAGCAACGGGTGGCCCAGGTTTCTGCAAGGCCATCTGGCTGGGAACCAGGAGAATGAGTGCTCCCTTCCCAGGCACGTGGTCCTCCCCTCGCCCGCTGGGAAGCTGGTAGAACAGAGGAGGCCGTGGGATGACCACTTAGCATGAGCAGCGGGCCTCGTGGCCCCACGGTTCGACGGGAGGCCACGTCCGCAGGAAACCGGTACCCCTCCTTTCTGTCCCTCCTTTCCGCGCTCCCTCTTTCGATTCCTCCCAACTTCTCCTTTGGGGCAGTCCGGACCCCCCACGAGATTCTCCTGCCCTCCTTGGTTGTAAGATGTCCTAGGTAACTTTGTTTGGTGACTGGAGATTCTTCGTGGTGATACTAGGCTTCTGATCGACTCTAAACACGAGGCCACGGAACCCCCCACACTGTCCTCCGGCCAGGCTCTAGCCGGCTGTCCCTTGCGGGCTGAAGACGCAGAGAGGGCTGAGGGAGCTGAACTAAGGACCAGCCACAGCTCAGGAACGCAAGCCACAGCCAAAATCTCCGCCTCTCAGAGGAAGCGGACATCGGTCCTGACGGCGAGTGGGAGCACAATTTGGAAGGTGAGGCACCTGGAGAGAGGCTGCATCCCTTCGGAACTCTCTGGAAGAAGCTACCGGTAATTCTGATTGTTGATTTGTGGTTACTTCCCCTCCACCCTCCACCCCTGTCACCACCAACGGAGAGGAGGCTTCAGGCCCGAATACATTTGAATCACAAAATAATTTATGCTTAATTAGGGTGCTGGATTTAAAATTAGAAGTTTAAATGCATAATCACAAGGATTGTTTAATCCCATTGTTTTGCCACTCATTAGCCAGAGATGGCTGTGACACTGGAGGCTTCTCCCTATTCCCAGGCACCCCCTTCCTCTTCTTTCCATAAATCATGCCAAATTAATCTTTCTAGAACACCACCCTGATCATTTCACAAGCTGCCTCTAAAGAACTGAGTAGCTGCTCCCCACGGCCGGCTGACCCTGCGGGCCGACCTGTGCCCCCTCTGCGTGGCACCGCGCCCGCCCCCACACCTGGCGGTCCCTCCGCACCCTTTCGCTCGCCCTCCCCGCTCCATCTGGGAGGGAACCTTCTCCCTACCAAAATTCTGTCCGTTCCCCAAGACTCAATTCGAAAGTCACCTGCCCAAGAATTCTCTGGCTCCTGCAATGAGAAGTCGTCTCGACTGCTGATCACGCTCCTTCTTGTCTAGATTCGTACCCAGGTGGCCCTGGAACAGGGACCTCGCTCTACCAGCCTTTGTGGCCCACGCGACGGGGTCGCCAAGATAGTCCTTTGGGTTAAGGGTACCTG
>NW_011889162.1:339044-341598 GCF_000151845.1 Pteropus vampyrus | reverse complement strand
CAACAGAATAAAATGAAATGTATCCTTCAAGTCTTTAAATAACCTTTTTCTTACAAATATTAAATTATAATATGCATCCAGTTTTGAAAGCTGGTTGTCACTAAACAAACTATAAACAAATTTCCATGCCGTTAAATATTCTGTCGTCACAGATGTGTACGGCTGTGTAGAAATCCACTGAATCAATGCACCGTCATTTACTTAGCCAATTTCGTATTGTTGAATATTTGGGTTTTTTCCAATTTGCAAGAGTTCAAGCGACCCCTCTCACAAAAAAAAGAAGAAAAGAAACAGAAAAAAAAAAAGCCCGCTCCAGAAAGGGCAGGAAAGACTCCAAAGGACAGTTTTTCAGCTTCGACAACATTAAGATGTGATGTCCTCTGAGAACCGCTTCTCGGCCATCTCCTTTGCTCCGCTGGGCGGGTAATTCACACCACATCTCCAATCACTGTGGCTTTGTACCTAGGGGAGTTCCCAGCTTTTACACGTTCCTCAGACTTTTCTGAACTATATTCTCACATATGCATTATCAAAAAAATAATAATAGTTTTTTTCGGCATGATTTCAAAAGCAATCATTTTCTTGTAGAAAACTAAGAAAATATAGATTTTTTAAAATACCCACTTAGAGATAACCACTGTTAACATTTGAAATCCATCTTTGTAATCTTCCTCTACACATAATTTCATACATACTTTACCCAGAATCAGATCATGCCGAACGTTCTGCCTTCCAGAAATTTTATACCCAGCGAGTGTAGACCAATGCTCCTTTGGCTGTCATCACAAACACACACATGTTCAAAGCTCTGTCAGTTTAATATCTTGTGTTAACTGGCAATTCTCTGAATGTCAGTGAAGTTTAAAGTTGCTTTAAGAGTTATTGGCATTTTAACTTCTTTCTTGTGAAACGGCTGTAAATGTCCTTGGCCCCTTTTGCCCTCGGAGACTTGGAGTTGTGCTTATTGAATATCGAGAGGTCCTTTACATGTGAAGGTTTGATCCTCTGTCAGATTTCTCACGTGTGCTCTCACCATTTGTTTTTAGGGCATTTTGATAGTTAGAAGTTTACATTTGCTTGAGCACGTCTACTTCTTCTAGTTTCTGTCTTCATCTAATTTAGGAAGCCCTTCTCCACTCCAGGGTAATAAAATATGTATCTATTTTCTCCTTTCGTGGTTATATAATTTCATTTTCATTGTTTAAATTTTTCAATCCTCTATTTTGGAACTGTTTTGGGGTGCATAATATGACAGATTTAACTTTTCATTTTTACTGTTATCCCAATGCCATTTCTTGAAAACCCTTTTTCTTCCTGGCGAATGAAATGCCACTACTTCATAATCTAAACCCCTTTACAGTTTCCGCTTCTTAGCTTTCTGTTCTCCTCCATTGATCTTCCATAGATGCTTCTGCCGCTACCACACTTTAGGAATCATCGTAGCTCATCACATACTTTGCCATCTGCTAAAGGCGATTTTCTCTCCACAGTCCTCTTCTATCAAATTTCCCGAACGCCAGTGTGACCTTGTTTTGCCAAGATTCTCTGCTCTACGCCTTGCCCAACTTTCTAACTTTGCTGTTATATAGGAAAGCTATCAATTTTGCTGATTTGGAAAGGCAGCGGGCTCACTTAGCGAACATTTCTATAAGTTCTAACTAATATCTTTTCAGTAGATTCACTTGGATTTTATAGCTGTCATCATCTATAGATAATGCTTGATCATTTGGATTTCTTTAAAGCTATTCGTTGTTCTTATTTATTTCTCTGACTTCGTCCTGGCTAAAACCTCTCAAAGCATTTTAGAACTCTGTTAGAGGTCTCCATGCTTCTGTATTTAAACACTCGTCCTCACGAGGTGTTCCTGACCTCCCTGTAATCTCATTCCCCTTGGGAGCTGGTGGCTCTGGGAAAGAAAATATGCTCGCACGGCTTAGCCCCTTCCGGATTCATTTGGGTCCGCCTGGCTGACGAAGGGTTAGTCTTTGTTCTATGCATCCCAGGAAGGCTCAATCCTACTTGGTTTGGGGTGGGAAAAGGAAGGTCAGAGCTGCCAGTGGCTGCGTGTTTGCTGCCTGAATCAGGGATTGCTAGCAAGCTCCTCTGGCTTCTGATCTAAAGCCACCTTCTTCAGTTGGCTTTATCAGTAATGAAGCTGACATTTTGAGCCCCATCTGTCTGATGCCTCTGCTCAATTGATTCCGGACTGAAACAGGGAAGAGGTGGTAATGGTTGGCTTGCTGTTTTGTGTCTGACCACGGTAAAAATATCTCTGTCTCAGCCTTCAATATAGGTTGGTTGTTACTTTTAGAAAGATAATCTCTATCACGTAAGAAAGTATTCTTTTGTTCTAGCTTAATAGAAGTTTTCATAAGAAATGGTGCTAGATGTTATAAAATATTATTTTAGCATCTATCAAGATGATCATGTTGTTTTCTTCTTTGACATATTATGAGTTAAAATATATTAGTCGATTTTTTTAAAGCAGAACAAATCAGTAATCCTACAGTAATTTATGTATTGTAGGATTAATCTTATGTATTATTCTTTCAAC
>NW_011889162.1:332924-338048 GCF_000151845.1 Pteropus vampyrus | reverse complement strand
TGACCACGGTAAAAATATCTCTGTCTCAGCCTTCAATATAGGTTGGTTGTTACTTTTAGAAAGATAATCTCTATCACGTAAGAAAGTATTCTTTTATTCTAGCTTAATAGAAGTTTTCATAAGAAATGATGCTAGATGTTATAAAATATTATTTTAGCATCCATCGAGATGATCACGTTGTTTTCTTCTTTGACATATTATGAGTTAAAATATATTAGTCGATTTTTTAAAGCAGAACAAATCAGTAATCCTACAGTAATTTATGTATTGTAGGATTAATCTTATGTATTATTCTTTCAACACTTGGCAGGGTTTGATTTGTCAATATTTTACATAGGAGTTTTGCGATTACATTTATAACTGATCTAGCTTTGTCGTTATTGCTATGATTGCTATTATGTTTGGCTTTTCTTTGACAGATATTTTTAGTTTCATTGACAAAATTAATGTACTATGGTTTTCTGCCCCTTCCTTATTTAGTTTTTGGTGGTTTTTTTCCTTGAAAAATTATCCATTTCATAAAGACTTTCAGATAAATTAGACTATATTTTCTTAAAGATTTCAAATTCTATTCTCTATTTAATTGTAGCATCTTTTCCCTACGGTTAAGTATTTATGCTTATTCTCTTGGTTTTTTTATTGATCTTGCCTGTTTTCATTTTTTTCTTTTTTTTTTCAAAATAATGTCGAGTTTTTAAGTCATCTTGGCTATTTTTCTGGTTATGCTATTTTATTATTTTCTAAATGTATTAGCTTTATATTCGTGCTTTCTCAGTTTTATTTTCATATGACTTTCTCTGTTTTGGCATCGAATGCTCATTTCCTTTATTTCTCTTCTTTCTCATCTCATAATAAAAGAACCGAAGGCCATGAATTTCCTTCTGAGGATGACTTTGGCCACCTCCCGTAACGTTGTCATTTAGTGCCTTCGTTGTCCTTTATTTGAAACAATTTTTGATCGCCGATTTTACTTCTCCTCTGACCTACGAGTTATTCCTAAAAGGCACTTTTGTCTGTTTGTTTTTAATACCCAAGCGCCTCAACAATTTTTGCTTATCTGGAGGTATTGTTCTATTTTCATTTTATTCCTTGCAGGCAGAGAATATAACTACATTTCTTTGGAAATGTGTTAACCTTCTCTGGGTGGCCTAGGACATGAACAAACGTCCAGGCAACGAGAAACATTGCGTGGACATTTGGAAAGACTGTGTGTTGTTGATTTGCATGCTACCAAGCACGGTGTGCATCTTCTACAGCTCCTTATTCATTATAGAATAGCGGGCAATGTAGCTACGCGGGCCAGGACGTCAGGCCCCTTCCTGCTGACTTCTGTCCAATTTCTTGGTCATGATCTGTTTTGGCTCACACCGCTACCTACTCCATCACAAGCGCCTTGCTCATTTTCCTACTGTGCCGCCTACCTTTTCCTAATTGATCTGGAGGGGTTGTCTTTTCAGCGTGCTTTTGAGTGCCCAGACCTCTAAGAGTGAGTTTATCACAAGGCTCCAGCCATTGAGAGAGACAAGAGCAGGACTGGGAAATCTTGGGAACCTAATACCATCCAAACCAGATGTTCCTTGGTCTACAGGTTGACCATTAACACATGAGGTCTAGAAGCTGAGCTAAGGGACCCTTCAGCCCTGAGTCAGTCCCCACGGAACTTCCCAGAATATGTGATAGAAAGCCCTGCTGTCCTCATCTGTCGGGGGACCCTTCTGCCAACACTCCACCTCCCCCGACCCCCATCCTGTTCTGATTTCAAAGTAGGAAGAAATTCTCAACAAAAGCTCCTCTGAATATTTCTATCTGGTATCTGTTTCGGCTGCATTTTTCTTTGAGATGGTCTACTTTTATCTTTTTCATATTATGAAGTATAAGATGCGTACAGAAAAGTCCTCACACACTCAAAATAACTACCCAGCGAATTATCACGAACACCCCCGTGACCACCAACCAGCTCACGAAGCAAAACACCGCCTGAAGGGCCTCCGATGTCCCTTCGCATTGACCCCCCGCCCTCCTGCAAGGACAGTCACTATCCTGACACTTTACTCTGGCCTGGCCTTCGATCTTCACGTAAGCGGTGACATCCGGTGTTCTTTCTTCCGTGTTGGGCACCTACCGTTTCTTCGGCATGACGTTTGCGAGCGTGGAGCCCGTGCTGCAGGTAACTGGGATGCACCCTCTTCACGGCTGCCTCTTCTTTATTTACTGTATTGTCCATTGTTTACCAACTATTTTTTTTTCCTTTTCTTTAAACTGCATCTCTATTCCCGAATTCTAAATTTTAATTTTTTTCTCACTGAAGTGACTTTTCTCAGGAGACGTTGTGTATGAAATACTTTCTGAATCCTTCTGTGACTGGCAATCTCTTTCCAAGGACCCCGCACGTGACAGTTAGATCAGCTGCGTTACTTTACAATACTTTACAATACTTTCCCCTCGAAACTTTGCAAACATTTCTTGTTACTTCATGTCGCTTTTGATTTCTTTTTTTTTTTTAAGCTACTAGCAATTAATAATCTGGATTTTCTACTGTAAACTTAGAGTCGTTTCTTTATCTTTGAAATACCAAAATGTCATCAGAGTATATTCAGGGATGTTTCTATTTTTTCATAGAATCCCTTGAAGAATACTTTGCATTTAAAGACAAACGTTAATTTTGAAGGAGTGTAAAGGGAGTCTTAATCTGGAGAGAAGATATTCTTTAGCTCAAGGAACTTATTTTTGTCTGCTGGGGCTGCTGTAACAAAATAGCGTAGAATGTGGGTGCTTAAAACAAAAGAATTTTATTTATTTCCGTTCTGAAGGCCGGAAGCTCAAGATCAAGGGGCCGGCAGGTAGGTTTCATTCTGAGGCCTCTCCTCTTGGCTTGTAGGTGACCTGTGACTCTGTCCTCACGTGGCCTTTCCTCTGTGCACTTGGGGAGACAGACCTCTGCTGTCTCTTCCTCTTTTATAAAGACACCCAGTTTATCAGTTCAGGACCTCACCCTTACGACCTCATTTAACCTCACTTAGCTCCCTGGAGGCCCATCTCCAAGTTCAGTCACATAGGGAATTAGGACTTCAACATATGGATTTGGGGGGGAGGAAGGACACAGTTCAGTCCACAGCAGAATGTATTTCGTATTACTTACTTATTTATTATATTTTCTCTGCTCCTATTTCTTCTAGAATCTCATCAATTCCTTAATCTGTCTTCGATGTTACTTTCCTTTATGTGTAGCTCTTTGCCCCTTTTTTGAGAAGCTTCCTCCGTCTGGTCTTTCAAATCACTGGCTTGATTTCTGCAAGCCTCAGTCACCGTGTCCATTTCATTCGAAACTTCAGATAATAGTTCTCACCTCAGAGCACCTTTCCCGATCGCCTGTCCTTTCTTTTTCGCGAACATAACATCCGTGTGGATTCTCAGTGGCGATACGAATTAGAGATTTTTCTCAAATTTGCTCTTATTTCTGGCAGCAACTCTGTGTCATAGAAAGATGAAACATAAAGACACGACATAATCCGTCCTTTGCAGAACTGAATCAGAGGTCACGCTCCGCTTTGGGGAGGGAAAGGATGAGAGAGGACGCAGGACGTCCACATGTTTCTTGCGACAGTAGTTCAGACGGGGTGTTAATTATGTATTGTTGCATCGCAAACTATTCCCAAAACCCAATGGCTTGAAACAACACGCATTCGTCATTTTTTAGGTGGGTGGTTCTGGCTTATAGTCTCTCACGAGGGTGTGGTCATCTCAAGACGCTAGTAAGGCTGACAGTTGCACCGTCGAGCCCCCTCGGCGACCGTCCACAGCCTCAGGACATCCGCCTTCGGTTTACTCACCTAGGTTGCTCCACGGGGCTGGCTCGCCACATGGCGGCCGCCTTCCCCGGGGGGAGCCACGCGAGAGAAAGCAAAAGACGGCACCGAAGACAGGAGCCACGGTCTTTCTGTGACCGAATCTCCAAGGCGACAGCCCATCGCTCCTGTTGTAACGTACCGGTGAGAAGCAAGTCACAAAGCCCACTCCAAGGGGGAGGGCATCTCAGAGGTGGGAACGTCAGGGGCTGCGGTCATGGGGGCCTTCTCAGAGGATTCTGGATCATGCGTGCCTGTGGCCACATGTTTTTAGACCAAGACTAAGAGAAGAGGATGGAGTTTGACCTTACAGACATTTTACTTTTCTATAACAGAAGTAGAGAGAAAGAATTAGCTACGGAGAGGGCCAGGGGGCAACACCCCTGGGGAAGAATGTCTCCCCTAAGGTCTTTGTTTCTTCGTTTATGTTTGGTTTTGCTTTTTAATACATGGCCATCTGAAAGGGCTGGTGTGCGCCCCTGTCTGAAACACGCACGACTGTCCTCCCAGTGGCCACCGCTGTCCCTGCCTGCATGCGCCGGCCATCAGGAGTGGAGTGTGACTCGGCAGCTGATGTCTGGGGGCACTGGGATCTGAGGGCCCTTCCCAAATCTGCTGATGAGGCGAGATCTGCCCCACACTCCCCCGGGACCCTCGTACTTCCTTCTGCTCACCCGCCGTGGTCCAGTCCGCCCTTCCTCAGTCTGTCTGCTCTGTTCCTGACAAGAATCCCTCAAGGCCTTTGTCACGGCGACGCACTCTGCCCGAGGTCCAACCCCCGACACTGATTTTCTCTATGTTTCTCCTTTTCCTTTATGTCCATGATTATCTGAGATGGGAGGGATTAAAAAAATGTGAAAGCAGGTTACTGGCTCAAACTTCCTTCTGCACCCTCGAAGTATGCAATCTACTCTATAGAGTCTGCGCTGGCCCGCTGGGTTGATTTTAATGTTTAATTCTCGGAAGGCAAGCTTGTGAACTTACGTCACCGGGTCTTATGGCTGCTTCACTGTCACCCCAATCCACGGCAGTGATCCCCGTAATTAGTTGCATAACTTTTAAAAAGCTGTGACCCTGGGGGTCCAGTGTCAACACAGAGTCTTGGTTAAGGGACACCAACCAGCAGCCGAAGATCACTTCAAAGTAGTTGCCTCTCCTTCTTTATCTAATTCCCACAGTCATGGCGGCTGCTCCCAGCCTGTTCTCCCGAAGTCCCCCAGACACCCCGGTCCCCACCCGAGACCTTTCCCCGCTTTTCTTCCCTCCCCCGTCCTCCATC
>NW_011889162.1:328137-331884 GCF_000151845.1 Pteropus vampyrus | reverse complement strand
GGATGCCCTGGGCCACGCTGACCAGGAACCCTCGTATCAAAGGTGCCGCCCGCCTCCAAAACCCCATGAAACAGAGGGCATTCGGGCTCCACAAAGAGATCAGTGTGAGAAGCGGATCCACGTTCACAGAACCACGCCAAGGTCACTGTGCATTCGTCTGGATTTGCAGCATGCTTGTCCCCTGGCCTGAGGTCAGGATGGGGTCTGAGCACTTGGGCCTGACCGTTTCTCCCACCGGGAGCCTCTGCTGGCAATAGACCCTGGCTGATGTTCGACCCTAACAAGTGCTGAGGCTAAATGAGACCCACGTCGAATCTACTCGGTCCCCGTTATTTTGCTGCAAAATAGTCCAAAAGTAAGACTATGCAGAAAGAGAATGTGGGACATGAGACGTCTGCACCAGCCTGCCCTCACCAGAGACAAACCGCGCGCCGCAGAAAATTCTAGAAAATATTGACGCTTCTCTATGGAGATCTGTGTTATCAGTCCTCATCTAAACACATTTGTGAACATGACGTAAGTCACACACGATATGTCGCTGAAAATACGTGACTGATGATACCCTCCGGTGATTATCTCAAAATTAAAGCAGAGCCATAAAGCGACCTCCGTCTCATTCAGAGAAGCCAGGATCTGTCTGCCATTGATTACGTCAATATATTCAAGGACAATCACAGAAGGAGAAGGTCAAATATGAGATTCCCAAGAACTGAAGAGGGAAATACGGGTGCCAGCTTCCTTCCTCCTCTAGAGACGCTTCGGCCCGGGCGACTGAGGCAGGGCTGGCAGCGGGGGGGGTCGCCTGAGCTAATCGAAAAAGAAAAGATTAGGAAATAGAGTAGAAGACTTCACACCGAAATAAAGAAATTCATGTTGCCTTAAATATAATTTGTGTTAGTTACATTTCAATCCCTAATTTATACATAGCGGGGTTGATAAAGACTTACATTCTAACAAAATTAGCCAGAATAATTAGCATAGTGTATGTGCCACTGATTAAACACCCAGCAGCTCGCTTGGTAATTAAGATCAGTGAGCGCCATATTTTGAGGCTTTGTCATCTTATTATCTGCCTCACGAGTGCTTCATCTCCACCTCCCTTCTGATTTGAAGATCGATAGCAATCTCTAATCATTCTCGGTTTACTTCTTTAAATTACGTCACCCAGATTCCGCTAATTTTCGTGTGGTCACTACCCTCTGTCTCTCTCTCTGAGTATTGACACAAACGTGCCGGCATCGAATGTCTTTCTGACATAAGGCATTTGATGCTGCAAAGCACTTGTGCTTTGACATTTCTTTCAAAACCTGTCATTCTTCGGCCAAAGGAAGAACCGGGGGCCAACCACACTCTCTGCAAGTCGGTCAGACGTCTGAACTGATGCCTGGTCTACCGAGTTCACACCTTTCCCGGCAGAGCCCATGACCGGTGATTCCAAAACTGTCTCCGTCAGCTTTTATTTTCAGCCTCTGGGACACTGGAAGGCAGTCCCCTCCTCACGTGGCCTTGGCTGCTTGCTCCCCGAGACCCCGACCATGACGCCATTCTTCCACCACTCGGGGGGTCTGGGGTCGCCTGCCGTCTTTCAACGCCATGGGATTTTATCACGGAGGGCGGGAGTCCAATCACCAAAGAATAAAAACAAGGCGGGTTAACTCACACTCTTTATCACAGGCTGAGCCGTGTCTGCCGCCTCTCTTCAGACTGAAACCAGGACATTGTCACAGCTTTAAAGGCAGAGTGAACACGTGACCTGCGTCGACCACGAACACTTTCAGCTGCTAGCCACAGACGGCATGTGAACGGTGCTTAAGGAATAGCGACCGGAAGTCTGGTGGCTGGCAGCCCCGCGCTGAGACAAAGGTTCAGAAGTGTCCTCGAGGCACCGTCTCTCCCCGTCCTTCCGCCCCACCCTTAGTATGTCGCTCCTTCATCATCTGCCTGCCGCCTCATGGCTGTAGTACGGCTGCCACAGCTCCACACATCGCGTCCATGTTCAAGGAAAGAAGAAAGGGGACGGAGGCGCCGGCCACTGCTTCTTTCCATCAGGGAAGGAAAAAAATTCCCAGGTGTGCCGGAGCAGACCACACCCACTCTCGCGGCCAGAACTGGGTCACCAGGGGGGTCTGACACGCCGAGTGAGCAGCTGGCGGAGGAGATTAGGACTGACTTTGCTGTCGTAAACCAACGCGATTCATCGCCAGGGGCCGGGCACTGCAGAGAAAACTCACGCTCTGTTCAGTAGGAAAAAGGAGGACAGATATTGGGTGGGAACGAGGGCTGGTCCCCAAAGGCAGATGCCGCTCACGTCGGGGAAGTGTTGGGGTACGAAACAGGACCTGCAAAATCGTACATGGGAGCCAAGAGGAGGAGGGGAGGCTTAGCCAGGGTTCTCCAGAGAAACAGAACCAACAGGATGTGTATATGTAGGAAAGATTTGTTTTAAGCAGTCGGCTCACACAACTGTGGAGACCAGCAAGTTCAAAATCTGCAGAGAAGGCCAGCAGGCTGGAGACCCAGGAAAAGTTACAGCTCAAGTCCAAAGGCCATCTACTATCAGAACTCCCTCTTGCTTAGGGGACATCAGTCTTTGTCCTGGTCAGGCCTTCAACTGATTGAATGAGACCTACCTACATTATGGAGGGTAATCTGCTTTACTCAAAGTCCAACTTAAACGTTAATTCCATCCAAAAAACAAATGCCTTTGTAGGAACATCCAGAATAATGTTTGACCAAATATCTGGGCACCATGGCCCAGCTAAGTTGACGCATGAAATTAACCGTCACAAGGGGAGACAAGAGAAAGCAGGAAAGAGAAGAGGGGATAAGGTTGGGGTTCAAGGTGGAGGAGAAGCGACTGATCGATGGTCCCGTCAGCCACTTCTATACGGCGGGTAGGAGAGGTGCTGTTTCTGGGTACCAACTCGCAGCTGGTACGTAACTAAGCCCTGGGATCTCATGCGCGGCGTAGTGAATGCAGACGGCGGCATCGTGTTATAAACATCCATCTTGGCTAAGAGACTGGCTCTTAATTATCCACAGAAAGGGCATGACAATCGCGTGAGCTGACAGAGGTGCTAGCTAGCACTGCAACAGCAGTCACATTGCGACGTGTAAACGCAGCGACTCAATATGATGACCACCTTCAACTTACGGGGTGTTCTAGGGCAAATAGATTTCAACCCCCCCAAAAAATCAAAAAATTAATTCTTTAAAAGCTACACGGGGCCCTCAGATCACCACAACTTCCAGACAAACTGCTGGGGCAGCTGCGTGCTGCGCCCAGGGTCACGTGGGAGGTCCGGGAACACCAGAGACAGAGATGATGAGAAAATGCCCCGTCACCCCCAGGGGACACACAGACAGCAACACGAGGCGCTTTCGCACCCCCACGGGTCATGGGATCGGGTCCTCGAAGCCAAGTTTCCCAGCCCAAAGGGGCGCGGAGGCTGCTGACACGTAGGTGACTTTCTTTTGTCCACCCATGTGACGCTTTTGTCCCCTTGGGACCAGGCAGTCCGTCTGTGAATCTGGAATCCGAAGATTGCACGCTACGCTCTCCAGTTCGAAACGTGTCCAGTTGACAGCCAGCCCGACCCCCCGTCAGATGAAGCGAAGGAGGAGGTCGTAGGGAACGTTACAGAACGTGCTTTTCAACAGAACAGCGTTCCGAGTCCGGTCTCGGAAGAAAAGCTTTTAAGGTTTCAGAATAGAGTCTCACTTTTGATAAAAGAGAACATTATTCAA
>NW_011889162.1:326760-328087 GCF_000151845.1 Pteropus vampyrus | reverse complement strand
TCTTCCACCACTCGGGGGGTCTGGGGTCGCCTGCCGTCTTTCAACGCCATGGGATTTTATCACGGAGGGCGGGAGTCCAATCACCAAAGAATAAAAACAAGGCGGGTTAACTCACACTCTTTATCACAGGCTGAGCCGTGTCTGCCGCCTCTCTTCAGACTGAAACCAGGACATTGTCACAGCTTTAAAGGCAGAGTGAACACGTGACCTGCGTCGACCACGAACACTTTCAGCTGCTAGCCACAGACGGCATGTGAACGGTGCTTAAGGAATAGCGACCGGAAGTCTGGTGGCTGGCAGCCCCGCGCTGAGACAAAGGTTCAGAAGTGTCCTCGAGGCACCGTCTCTCCCCGTCCTTCCGCCCCACCCTTAGTATGTCGCTCCTTCATCATCTGCCTGCCGCCTCATGGCTGTAGTACGGCTGCCACAGCTCCACACATCGCGTCCATGTTCAAGGAAAGAAGAAAGGGGACGGAGGCGCCGGCCACTGTTTCTTTCCATCAGGGAAGGAAAAAAATTCCCAGGTGCGCCGGAGCAGACCACACCCACTCTCGCGGCCAGAACTGGGTCACCAGGGGGGTCTGACACACCGAGTGAGCAGCTGGCGGAGGAGATTAGGACTGACTTTGCTGTCGTAAACCAACGCGATTCATCGCCAGGGGCCGGGCACTGCAGAGAAAACTCACGCTCTGTTCAGTAGGAAAAAGGAGGACAGATATTGGCTGGTCCCCAAAGGCAGATGCCGCTCACGTCGGGGAAGTGTTGGGGTACGAAACAGGACCTGCAAAATCGTACATGGGAGCCAAGAGGAGGAGGGGAGGCTTAGCCAGGGTTCTCCAGAGAAACAGAACCAACGGGATGTGTATATGTAGGAAAGATTTGTTTTAAGCAGTCGGCTCACACAACTGTGGAGACCAGCAAGTTCAAAATCTGCAGAGAAGGCCAGCAGGCTGGAGACCCAGGAAAAGTTACAGCTCAAGTCCAAAGGCCATCTACTATCAGAACTCCCTCTTGCTTAGGGGACATCAGTCTTTGTCCTGGTCAGGCCTTCAACTGATTGAATGAGACCTACCTACATTATGGAGGGTAATCTGCTTTACTCAAAGTCCAACTTAAACGTTAATTCCATCCAAAAAACAAATGCCTTTGTAGGAACATCCAGAATAATGTTTGACCAAATATCTGGGCACCATGGCCCAGCTAAGTTGACACATGAAATTAACCGTCACAAGGGGAGACAAGAGAAAGCAGGAAAGAGAAGAGGGGATAAGGTTGGGGTTCAAGGTGGAGGAGAAGCGACTGATCGATGGTCCCGTCAGCCACTTCT
>NW_011889162.1:324581-326140 GCF_000151845.1 Pteropus vampyrus | reverse complement strand
GTGCTTTTCAACAGAACAGCGTTCCGAGTCCGGTCTCGGAAGAAAAGCTTTTAAGGTTTCAGAATAGAGTCTCACTTTTGATAAAAGAGAACATTATTCAACAGCACCCGTGAGAGCCTTCTTTTAAAATACTGTCCCCTGTTCTTAACCGCCACCACAGACACGGCTGTTGGCCCGTCTCTAGAATAGGCCTTCGGGGAGGCCATGGGAGCTGAATTCCCATCCCGCTGTGGGCTGCCAGCCGGTGGCCTTCCCTTCGGCTGTAACACGAGCCTGCCTTTTCTATTTATAGCAACCCCCACAGCCCTCTCGGGCACAGCTGCTAACTTTGGACTCTGTTAAGAAGATAAGCGGCGTGGTCAACACACAGACAGCACTACGATGGCCGACCCTGACCGCCTGCCCGACTACCCGCTCAGCTCAGACTTAGCAAAGCGATTAAAGTCCGCCCTGGACGCCGGCGATGAGGACACGGTGAGCGACTTGATCCGCACTCAGGTCCGGCACGTGGACGCCGTGGTAGAACTGGCCAACGATGACTGGATGAAACACCCGTCGGCCCGGCTGCCCCCCGGGGTGCTCCTAGGTAAGCAGAACCCATCTGCCGCGTTTGAAACTAACTCACCCGGCACGTGCGCGTGGGGCCGGTGAGCCACTCCTGGCGGCGGAAGGGCAGATGGTGAA
The DNA here is from genome assembly GCF_000151845.1 of Pteropus vampyrus. Classification (NCBI taxonomy): domain Eukaryota; kingdom Metazoa; phylum Chordata; class Mammalia; order Chiroptera; family Pteropodidae; genus Pteropus; species Pteropus vampyrus. The sequence goes on along the minus strand of NW_011889162.1, from coordinate 325,456 downwards.
GGTGAATGACGTGTGATCGGCGGTCTGAGTCCTGCGTCTGTCTGTACGCACACACGTGCTGCCTACGCTGCGCAGGTCTACGCGGGTCATGGGGTCAACAAGGGGAGCAGGAGACAAAAAATTTCAAAATGAACCCATGGCAGCACCACCCAGAAGAGTGTTTTCATTTCTCTGCATTTTTCCAAGCGACTCCGTTTATATGTGTGAATTTCCCCGACTTACGGTCGTAGATACGATTTCGTGTTCTGCTCCACTGAGTTAATGTAGCTAAAGCGGTTTCCGTGTTGCCGTCTTAATTTCAATCACCTACTGAGGTGATTAATCACAAAATACTAAACCAAACGCCTGCAAGAGGGGACCTTTGCTGATGTCGCCGCTGCTTAAATGATGCTCCGGCATTTCCCACGCCTTTCTTCCGACCGCGCTGTGTCCTTAGGATAATGTCCCACGAGTAGGATCCCTGGAACGAGGTAGGAAGTTTCCCAGAGTGTTTTCCGGAAGGGTCTGTATCCTCTCTGACAGCGAGTGCGAGTGCGTGATCTCGCCTCGGACAGCGCACGCTGCCGGTGATGAATTTTCACGCTTAGTGTCCACTTTAGTCGGTGTGTCCTGGACCTCTCCGCCACCTGCTCGCCCTTGCGCTCCTTATCCCTCGGGACGAGGTCCTGTCCTCGGGTTCTGTTTTCCTTTGTGACCTCTTCACGGGTAATGCACCTGCTTCGGTCCTCGGACAGCGTCTTGGTATCTCTTGTCATTTTTGTAAAACTTCTTCACGTGCCATGTTGTGGTATTTGCTGGAAACATTTTCCCTGACCTGAGTGAGGTTTACTCTTAATTGTATCGTGCGGTTTTCTAGCTGGTCGGATGTGACCTCC
>NW_011889162.1:320027-324531 GCF_000151845.1 Pteropus vampyrus | reverse complement strand
TGTTGTGGTATTTGCTGGAAACATTTTCCCTGACCTGAGTGAGGTTTACTCTTAATTGTATCGTGCGGTTTTCTAGCTGGTCGGATGTGACCTCCATGACGTGAGTGATGTTCAAGCCTCCCCTCCACCCCCTAGACAGACTGCCTCCCAACACACATGTGGGCATGCACGCTCACACGTACGTGCGGGAACACACGCTCACACGTGCAGGCATGCACACGTACGTGCGGGAACACACGCTCACATTGCACGCATGCACACATACGTGCGGGAACACACGCTCACACGTGGAGGCATGCACACGTACGTGTGGGAACACACGCTCACACATGCACGCATGCACACATACGTGCGGGAACACACGCTCACACGTGCACACATGCACTCGTACGAGCGGGAACACACACTCACACATGCAGGCATGCACACGTACGTGCGGGAACACACGCTCACACGTGCACGCATGCACACGTACGTGCGGGAACACACGCTCACACATGCACGCATGCACACGTACGTGCGGGAACACACGCTCACACGTGCACGCATGCACACGTACATGTGGGAACACATGCTCACACGTGCAGGCGGTGCACCAAAGGGGAACATGCGTGGGATGTTGGGACCAGTGAGTGGAGCTTTAATGTGGCGAAGAGAAAGACTGTGGCTCCAGGCAGCGACCGCCCTGCCCTTGAGGTTGGTGTCCTCCCTGGGCCACCGTCTCTGGGGAATTAAACAAGCTGCTTTAGGCTTTAGGGAGAAACCATCTCCTGCTTCTTCTTTTCCTTGGTTTTTTTAATATCTGGGTGACAGCCTGGGAGCCGAGAGCCCAAACAGCGACACGCCTCTGTCGGGCCCGAGGGCCACCGGGTCACTGGGGAGCATCCCCGATTCCGGAACAAGGCTGTTAGGGTTCTGGTGTGCACGTGGGGCTTTTAGAACATTTGAAGGGTGGTCAGAACTCAGGGCGACACCTTGAAATGCAGCCCGCATTGAGACTGGACACTGTAAAGAATGTAGACTCTCGGAGGACAGAATATGCAGGTGAAATTCACGTGACTTTTGAAAACAGGGCGGGGCCAGGGGAGGGGCCAGAGGTGGGAGCGCCCCGCCCTGTTTTCAGGCCAGGAGAGGCAAGAGCCAAGTGTCACGCTGGCCACAGCGTTCTGGAGAATGGGGAGGAAAATGTTTTCCATCTCAAGGACAACCTGGTTGACAGAATTCTGGATATTGGTCAAGAGGCAACAATTTGCAAAAATAAGAAAAAGAAAAGTCACAATTCTCTCTGCTTCTCACACGAACACACAGGGACCTTGCATCTATGGGTGAAATCTCCATGTTCATTGGTCTGTGAACTTATTACTCCCACCAAATAGAGCAGAAAAAGAATAATCACCACCAAGCCAGAGGGGAAAAGAGAGGCCAGACAAGAAAACGGGGAGAAGGTCTTTTTCTGGAGAATCCCCTCAGGTAGAACTTACCAATTTAACCAGCAGATAATGAGACAAAGTGCAGACTCTTGTCCCAGCACGGCCCGCGGCAGGCACGAGGCAGGCAACGGCCCTCGGTCAGGATCCCCCACAGGCGCGACTCGCCTGTACCCCCGCGAAGAAGCCTCCTGCTCAGCTGCAAGGGTGGACACGGGGTGCTCGGAAGGGCACGGAAGTCTCCCCTGGGCACTCGGCCCTCCTCGTCAGACGCCATGATTTCTCCCCAGCCCCCAACTGTGTGAGTCTCCTCGCTGGGAGGGACCCGCCAGCTTCACAGAAGCTGGGGCGTTCTCTCTCTCCTCTCTCCCTCTCTCAAACAGGGCTTAGCCGCCCAGCTCACCCACAGTCACCTCCCCAACCTGTGCCAGCCACCCCATCCTAACTGGAACCTCCCCGCATGGGCCAACCCCGAATCCCGGGGTGTGTGAGCACCTCTTCTAGGCCCCTAGGCCTCCCTACCCTTCCGGACCCCGCCTCCATGGGAGGGACAAAGCTGGCCCCAGCTACGTGCCATCCAGCCTGCAGACTCACCTCCTGCCTCCATGAGAATATGCTGCCCTCCGTCTCCATCAGTAACTGAGACACGCAGCCTCGCTGGGCCAGTGTTTACATCCACTGAATATTCCAAACTCAGACATGACCTCCCCAAGGGCAAGGCCCTCGTGGCCATCCAGAGCCTGGCAAGGGGTCTTCACCCCGAGGAGGAGCTCACACTCCGAGTGCCATGCCTCGCGTGGGGGAGCCAAGCTCCTTGGCTAACTTTCTGCCGAGTGGGCACAGATGCCACTGGGGTTGGTCTTTCTGCAGAGAATTAGCTAATTCTCCTTTCTGCTAAAGCCAAGTCTTTACCGTTTAATATCAGTGACTTGCATTACCTGTCCTTGCTTTTTTCAATGCCCATCGGCTGACTAAGCCCCAAGAGCACAGGGAGGGAGAAAGGACGGCTGGGGGAGGGGTGGCAAGACCCCTCTTGCCCCCAAATGCATCAGCTACACAATTTGGTAACCGGTGTAATCAAACTACTTAAGAAACAACTGATTACTAATTGCTATTATTAAGGATGTCAGCATTTCATGATTTTGCTACTGATCTATTATGTACAAGTCAAGATGCTACTTGAATTCTCGATTGAAATAGAAAACTGGGGGCATTGTGTTGTGTTTGGGGTGATGGTATTTAAGCATCTGGAGGCGAGTTAAAGAAATACTAATTGGGTTTTTATTAAGAGAGGTCGCCCAGCAGCGGGGGTAGGTGGGGCACGAGCCGGGGTGAACACGTGACGGGCGCGTGCACGGACGTCAGGATGGCGTCTGCGTGTGGAAGCCAACTGCCCGCTCAACCAGCGCCCACGAAGGCCTGAGCCGATCACGCTGTGACGGGCACTAAGGCCACGTGCCGGTGGGATGTCGCTCCTCCCTGAGTCATGGAGAGGGTGTTCACCAGGGCGGGCCACACAGGTAGATGTCAGGTCAACGAGCAGAGCGCCCGCCTTAGAGGACTCGTATCTGAGCCAGTGCCAAGAGTGCACACATTGCTGGTGGCCCAGGGACACGTGGTCTAACGGGAACTAACTGTGAGATGGCCCGGGCCCCTGCCTTGGCTCTGCCACACCTCGTGTGGTCTCGAACCTGTCATTCCATCTCTCTGAACCTTTCTCTCCTCATTTAGAACAAGGAGATCGGTCGCGCCGTCTGTCAGCGGCTCCACAAATCGCCTGACCAGGCTTCTGAGACCAAGGACTCGGACTCGTGCTCGTGGAGGAGGCGAGCAGAGCCTGTTGCCTTTGTGGGCTGGGGCTTCCAGGCACAGGCCAGGCAGACTGGGCCTCGCCTCCAAAGGGCTGGCAGCCCAAGCCGAGTGGGCGGGGAGGAATCCTCTGGAAGGCTGGCAGGAGCCAGGTGCACTGAAAAGGCGGCAGCGCAGCCTCGGCCTGATGGTCAGCGCGTGTCGGTCCTCGGACCGGAGCCCGCGAGAGCTGGGCCGGCCCTGCAGTGAGGCCTTTAGTCAGCACGCATTTCCAAGGTCATCGGTCATCTTTCTCGCTTTCCCAGACGAGGAAACTGAGGCTCAGGGGGGGGTCGCAGTCCCACGGCCGGGAGGAGGCCCAGGTCCAGTGCTCCCCCGATGTTCCGTGGTGCCCGGAGTTCGCCTTGTGGCTGGACGTCAAGGCTCGCATTTGTCCCCCTGGTCGATAACCCATTAGGAGCAGCGTACAAACCGGGTATGCTTCCTGACTTGTAGTCAGGGGCTCCTGCTGCCCGCCCGCCCAGTGGCGTGGGAAAAATTCTCCAGCAAAGCTGTATAAGCCCTTTGTCTTTACATTACGCACACGCACGCACACACACGTTCACACACGTACGTGTGCACACATGCACACGCACACATGCATGCACACACGTTCACACACATACGTGTGCACACATGCACGCACACACGCATTCACACACGTGTGTGCGCATATGCACACGCACACACATGCGCACACATGTACACGCATCCACACACAGAGACACACGTACACGTGCACGTACGCACACACACATCCACACACAGACACACATGCTCACACACACATGGACGCGCGCACACATCATGCACACACATGGACACACACATGTACACACACATCCACACACAGAGACACATGTACACGTGCACATGCGCACACACACATTCACGCACAGACACACGCTCACACACATGGACACACGCACACATGCAAGCACACACATGGACACACATGCACACAGACACACACGCTCACACACACATGGATGCACACACATGCATGCACACACATGTACACACATTCACACAGAGAGACACATGTACACGTGCACATACGCACACACACATGCACACACAGACACACGCTCATGCACACATGGATGCACACACACACACGCACACACGCACATTCAGTTGGCGTCCCTAACTCCAAATAATTCAGAGTATCAGGAAAACACACTGACGAATGAACGGGGTCTCGGCTGCAGAATAAAATCGGAAACGGG
>NW_011889162.1:316191-319777 GCF_000151845.1 Pteropus vampyrus | reverse complement strand
GCAGACTGGGCCTCGCCTCCAAAGGGCTGGCAGCCCAAGCCGAGTGGGCGGGGAGGAATCCTCTGGAAGGCTGGCGGGAGCCAGGTGCACCGAAAAGGCGGCAGCATAGTCTCGGCCTGACGGTCAGTGCGTGTCGGTCCTCAGACCCAAGCCCGCGAGAGCTGGGCCGGCCCTGCAGTGAGGCCTTTAGTCAGCATGCATTTCCAAGGTCATTGGTCATCTTTCTCGCTTTCCCAGACGAGGAAACTGAGGCTCAGGGAGGTCGAGGTCCCACGGCCGGGAGGAGGCCCAGGTCCAGTGCTCCCCCGATGTTCCGTGGTGCCCGGAGTTCGCCCTGTGGTTGGACGTCAAGGCTCGCATTTGTCTCCCCTGGTCGATAACCCGTTAGGAGCAGCGTACAAACCGGGGATGCTTCCTGACTTGTAGTCAGGGGCTCCTGCCGCCTGCCCACCCAGTGGCGTGGGAAAAATTCTCCATCAAAGCTGTATAAGCCCTTTGTCTTTACATTACACACACGCACGCACACATACATTCACACACGTACGTGTGCACACATGCACACGCACACACATGCACGCACACACATTCACACATATGTGTGCGCATATGCACACACATGCACGCACACACATACGTGTGCGTATATGCACATGCACGCACACACATGTACACACATCCACACACAGAGACACACCTACACGTGCACATACGCACACACACATCCACACACAGACACACACGCTCACACACACGCATGCACACATACATTCACACACGCACGTGTGCACACACGCACACACACGCACACGCACGCACACACATTCACACAGAGACACACGCTCACACACACGGACACGCGCACACATGCATGCACACACATGCACACACATTCACACACAGAGACACATGTACACATGCACATACGCACACACACATTCACACACAGACACACATGCTCACACACATGGACACACACACATGCATGCACACACGTGCACACACATGCACACACAGACACACGCTCATGCACACATGGATGCACACACACACACACACACGCACACACACACACATCCAGTTGGCGTCCCTAACTCCAAATAATTCAGAGTATCAGGAAAACACACTGACGAATGAACGGGGTCTCGGCTGCAGAATAAAATCGGAAACGGGGAGCAGGAGGTCGCCATGACAGGGGGGGGGAGAGAGAGAGAGAGAGAGAGAGGAAGGCTGTCTGCCATCTCGGCGGCGCACTCCGAGCAGAGAATGTGGGGGCAGGGAGCCCCTGCTCGAAGCAAAATGAAATTAAACCTTTCTAAGTACTTATAAATCAGCACCTAATGACACCATCCCACCACCAGCCAGAGCATTGCTGTTATTACTTTGATTCACAAGCCAGGAAAAGATCCAGAATTATGCACAAATTATTGTCCCATCTTCTTAATTAACGCTGATTGCAAAATTCTTGCTAAAGTCCTTGCTAACAGACTCAATTATGCGCTGCCTGAATTGATTCACCCAGATCAAGTGGAATTTATTAGAAATACACTTTCCTACAATAACATCAGATTATCTTTGAATGTAGTTAAATTATTTAGGAATAAAATGGCTCCAGCAGCAGCCCTTGCTTTATATACAGAAAAATATCTCCCACCACCTAGTATGAAGATACTTCCGCGCTTTCTACCGGACACACGCCTTGGGCTCCTTTTTCCCCAGAAGTGGGTTGAATTCCTGGGAGGAGAAGAGATACATGCCTTCGAGCGAATGGTCCAGCTTCAAAGCACATGAGCAGGAAGAAAAATCCCACGGGCTCGCATCTCAGCAGCCGCCGCCCCACCCCCGCCCCCCGCCCCGGGATGAACCCTCACTGCCTGTGGAACGAAGCGAAATTGCAATTAGACTAAATCAGGAAATTTTCAGAATCAAAATTGAGAAATAAGCTAATAAATAATGTATGCGGATGACATATTTCTGTTAGCATCACTGCCAGGAGAGTTTCGAAAGGACAAAAAGAAACGAGTTTACAGCAAAGAGGCTCTCTGCCTTCCCAGGGCGACGGTGGTTCTGGTGGCGGCATTTCCCGCTAGCATGGCACTCCGAGGGGACTGCTCGGAGCCGGCGACATACCGCCCATAGCCTGGTTCTACTTGCCGACCCTGTTTCCCACCATCTCCAATACCGAATTCAACTGGGTAGTGGGCAGGGACCGGGTATGTCCCATTCGCCATGTTCTGGCACGTGGCAGGATATGATAAACATTATTCCTAGACCAGATAGCATATGGAGGGCACCCAGAACCTCCTGGGTTGGCCCTTGAGGGACGAACACGTTCTTAACAGGTGCAGTCGAAAAGAGGGGACCGCAAATAAAGGAGCAGAGCAGAGGCAAGGTGTACCCCCCAGAGAGGGAGGAAGAGCCGGGCAAGTGAGCGGGGAAGGGACAGAGGACAACAACGGAGCAGGAAAATATTTAAAGAAATAATGTCCGAACATCTCCCAAATGCGATGAAAGATGTAAATGAACGGATTCGAGAGGCTCAGCAGACTGGAAGCAGGACAGACGTGAGGGACGGAGGGGTCCTCGGTACGCGCCTGGCGCCGGCCCGCTTCGCTGGCCATTGTGCCTGGACGATGAAGAGCAGACGCTGCCGGAGTCCAGAGGGGGAAGATGTCCCCAGAGGAGACGCAGCAGCAACTTGGTATTTGGAGGCGCGTGTACCTCTCCTTCCCGCGAGCCCGCGCTGGTTCCCTGCCGCCCACAGAGACAGCCGCCCGTCTCCATAAACGAAGTTGTCTTGGAACATGGCCACGTGCGTTCATTTGCCTGTTGACCATGGCTGCGTCCGGGCTAAATGGCAGAGGGGAGCAGTTGCCACAGAGACCACATGACCTACAAAACCTAAAATATCTACTCTCCGGCGCTTCGGAGGAAACGCTCAATGACTCCTTTCCAAAAGCATACAGTTCCGATTTTATAGCGGCCGTTCAGTGCCAAAGAGATGTCTCGCGAGCTAACTACCCGCGCCATGTCTGCCAGCATCCCTTCGCCCACCCCGTATCCCGTGACTGCGACAGATGAAGGTGATGCTCCGAGCAGGCTGAGAGTTCACGCATCGCTCTGCCAAGCGTCTGCGTGGAAAGTGACGAGAAGCGTTTAGAAACATTGACAGCAATTTGGCAATTGCAGGAATTTATACAACGTCCAGTGCGTGTGATGACTGGGCTTATATTTATATGTCTTTTTTTCCATTTTACTTTCTCTTGTAAAAAATTTCCATTGTATTTTGAAAGAGAATCAGTCAGTGACAAATTGGGACAAAAAAAAATCCTTGGTCCTTTACCTCAGGTGGCCGAGAAACTGGCCCGAACCACAGCTCGGTGGCCCGTCAGTCTTCATGGCTCTTGGCACAGGCGTCTCTCTGCTCTCCTGTCCTCCCCTGCTCTGAGGACACAGCCGCTGCTCCTCCCAGGTGGCCCGTGGCCTCCAGGGTTCATGATTTGACTCTGGGTAGAGTTTACCTAACGAGATATTTGCTGGGGATGAACACCTGTGAAGGACACCGTGATCGGCAGACGGGAAGTTGATC
>NW_011889162.1:312400-314861 GCF_000151845.1 Pteropus vampyrus | reverse complement strand
CAGTGCCTGCTGATCGTCCCCCTTCGCGTCTTGCTGGATGGCGTGGTAGAGGGACTTGCTGTACTTTCTCTTGAATTCAGACCTAATTCTCAACACGGCCACTTCGCTGCGGGAGACCACGACCCTGGCAGGACCTTATCACAAGTCCCCTTGCCCTTCCTGGAGTCATACGGTCTGTCAGCAGAATACAGGGGCTGGCTCTGGGCCCAGTGGACCAGGATCAGGAACGCAGTTTCCAGGTCTCCCTTGACTCCCTTCCCGATGCTCTCCAACATGTCATAAGGGCCGTAGCTCTCGTACCTTTCAAATACTTCCTGGAGGTGACACGCACTCCGCTCGGTCATGATGCTGATCCATTCTGGAACATCTCTTCACTCCAGCGTCGCAGAGATCCCGGGCGCCTGGGTCAATCGGTTCAGAACTGATGACAGATCCATCTTCTGCTCTGCTACCCTACGTGAGGGCAACAATCAGCTTGTAGAAGTCAACAGCCGTGTCGGAAAAAAAATGTCCTTCTCCAGATCAGTCTTGTGCATGTCCCTGTGGACTCTTAATTTCCTGCAGCTCTCGGTGGGTCCTTGAGCAGATGATCTCAGTGAGAGAGTCCTCCTCGGTCCCTAGCCCCTTCATAAAGGCTTTCAGCTCCGAAGCATCCCACTGAGCAGGTGTTTTCAAAAGGCCCAAAATCTCTGTCTCCGGGTGGCCAGGCAAGGCTGACCGCAGTGCTGAAGCAAGTTTCTTGTTACTCCCTCTCTGCACGCAAAGGCAATATCCTGTCTCTGTTCGTTGCTGCGGATGGTCAAAATGCTGACGATGCTGACCTCGTCCACGCCTTTCGTCTCGATGGCCGTTTCAATGTTCGGAGCATCCCAGTCGGCATCGGAGGTGGCGTAGGCTTTGACCGATCCATGTGTACTTGGGAGGGTAGAGTGATCGCCCTCCTAGCTGGGCTTGCACAGAATTTCGTGAACAGTAGACATTTTGAAAGAAGTCGAGCTTCTTGTTCTCTTAACTTGCATTTTAAATTAGTAAAATCAGAAATCGTGTGTGTTTAATAGTCATTTATACTTTTTATAATGTCTCTTTCCTAGCTTTCTGTTGGAAGTTCAAAGTTTCCATTTTTTTGCCGGCAGAAACATTAGTAGAATGAACTCAGAATCGACCAGACAGTGCTGGCCTCACTTCGCTCCACGCGGACTTGCAGAGCAGCCAAGGACTCCGCCGGGAGCCCACCCTCCTTCACTGCGGGACCCATAAATGTCTCGTTTCCAGAAGGGACATCAAGGATGACAGGACACAGCGATCAGACCAATCCAGCTTCAAGAGGGTATTTTGCTCCCTGTGTGAGATTCATAAAAAACAATCAGTGTGAATATGCAATTTGTCTCAAGAGGCAGGAGCTGCAATTTCACCGTGTAATTAAATCCCCACGACAGTGGTAAAGAGACTTCGCCACCTTTATCCGGGACAGCGTCAACGACACGCTCCCCAGCACAGTCCACTGAGTCGCAGCGGCTCCGCGGGGTCCGCCGCCCTGCTTCACGCTCAGCCGGGGCGGATACGCGGGCTCAAAGGCACCTTCGCAGGCTCGAAGGCACCTTTGCTTCCAGTCTCGCAAAAAAGGTCCCCGGGTGACCGGTGGAAGCAGCCCTTGACCTTGGGACAGGACAGCATTCACACTGAGACGTGACTCTGCTGTCGTGCAGGATCTGCGGCATAGCCACGTCGGGGAAAAACATTCCCAAGGCCTTTTTCTCCCCACGTGCGCTCGTCCACGTGGTGGGAATGAGGTTTCTTAGGGATGCGAAGTCGACACAGACGGTTTAAGTTGTTATTAATCGAGGCGCTTGATCCGAGGGCGTCGAACGCTGCCACGTCGTGTTGAATGGGGCGTGCTCTGCTAACGCTTTTCAGAAGAAGGGGGTGATGCTTTTACAGCTTTGACATTTAGTACCTGCGTGCGTGCTGACCTCAGGTGGGTGGGCGGATTGGTCCTGCAGCCCTTCGGAGCGGGGACTTACGCACCTGCCCAGCTTACTTCTTGTTAAAATTTTTTTAATTAAAAAAGCCGGAGGGAGCAGAGACGAAGGAGGAATGTCTTCTGGATATTAAGAGGGGAAAGTGAGGCTCACAACAGGTGTGAAAGTAGGTGCACCGTAAGACCTGGGCTGCCGTGCCGGGTGGTGGTGGCGTTGGCGTCCGGGGGCCGGTTGGATTTTGCCATTTATCATTGCCGTTTATAGAAGCCGCTCGTGTAGGAAGCACACACTTGAGCGGCATAACGAGGCCCATCGGCCCGTTTGAGAAAATGCGCAGAATCTCACGACGTCCACAGGGGAGTGGCGTCCTGCCTTAGCTTGTCCATGCACTTGGACACTTGGCCCAGAGGAAGCCAGACATTTGCCCAATGGCCTAGGAAAGAATCCGCACATCTGCCTTTCCCCGAGAACACGGCGTCCTT
>NW_011889162.1:308747-312350 GCF_000151845.1 Pteropus vampyrus | reverse complement strand
GAGCGGGGACTTACGCACCTGCCCAGCTTACTTCTTGTTAAAATTTTTTTAATTAAAAAAGCCGGAGGGAGCAGAGACGAAGGAGGAATGTCTTCGGGATATTAAGAGGGGAAAGTGAGGCTCACAACAGGTGTGAAAGTAGGTGCACCGTAAGACCTGGGCTGCCGTGCCGGGTGGTGGTGGCGTTGGCGTCCGGGGGCCGGTTGGATTTTGCCATTTATCATTGCCGTTTATAGAAGCCGCTCGTGTAGGAAGCACACACTTGACTGGCATAACGAGGCCCATCGGCCCGTTTGAGAAAATGCGCAGAATCTCACGACGTCCACAGGGGAGTGGCGTCCTGCCTTAGCTTGTCCATGCACTTGGACACTTGGCCCAGAGGAAGCCAGACATTTGCCCAATGGCCTAGGAAAGAATCCGCACATCTGCCTTTCCCCGAGAACACGGCGTCCTTCAGCCCCGTGGCCAGCCAGGCGCGTCTACCGTGCAGCAGCGAGAACCACTTCTCCGAGGGGAAGCGCAGACTCTGGCTCCAGCCCGACCCGAAACAATGCGTCTACCAATGGCCTGAGTGACTCCATGGAAAGGCAGGGGCCGTACTGGTGGATGACGTGGCGCGTGACACGGTACAGATTCCAAGGGTTCTCGACAAATGGTCGTGTTCAAACGGTAATTATTATTGTCGTGGAACCTCAAGGTCTTCGCCTCCTGCCATCGACTGGCAGATGGTTTTCTTTTCCTCAGAAGCGTCTGAGGATGACCACTGCAGAGCTCTGCAGGACCACCCAGCTGAGGCTGAAACGGGGGGCGGGCGGGCGTCCCCGCAGGGCGGGACCCCTTCTCCACATGTGCAGGCCACGAGGAGGAGGCTGCAGGACGCCCGCTCGGTGCTTAGGCTGCATCCTCCAACCCTTTACACTGGACTCTCTGAGGCCAGGACCTAGTATTTTTTGAAGCTCCCGGGGATTCCAACTTTTAGCCAGGGATTGAACCCCTGCTCTACAGGTATCGTGTGTATTATTTCTCCAGTTTGAGCTTTATAGCGAGAATTTCCTAAAGAAAGACTCATATTTTTTCCATCTTCTCTAAAAGGTGTTCACGAAGCCTTCCATCACAGGTTGAAATACACATACCTGCACCTACATCCCCTCTGCATACTAATGAAACCGTCATGCCACAAAGGGAAATTCTCCTAGTCCGCCCTGCTGTGTTCCTCGCGGCCCACCGAGCTCCGAGCGCCCCCACCCCCTTTTCTAAATTCTCTCAGTCCATCTTTTCCACAATCCATTTAGGGAGCTCGCCCAGGACTGACGTCAACTCAAACGTTTGGGGAATCGAATTCTTTTCCTATTTGAACACTAAAATTCTCATCTTCGGGTCTTCCTGTGTCATCGTCGTTTCTCAAAGATTTTGATGATTGCTCAGAAACTTCCTATGTGAAGAAAGTGAGTTTTTACGCAGACCGAAGTAGGCCGAGAAGGTCGGATTTGAGCTGCATCTGGAAGGCTGTGCGTTGGCTTTGACCAAGCTGAGAAGGATGAGGATGCTATAATTGAAAGAAACGTGGCTGGACCGAAGCACGGTGCGACTGGGCGGGACTGGTGGGCAATGGGTCAGGAAGCAGTGTCGTCCCCCATCACCGAAGGACGTGGTTCCGCTGGTGGGAAAGGCGAGGCGGAGGACTCCTGTGTTCGGGGCCTCCGGTCACCGCTTCTTCCTGCGTGACCCTTGAGAAGCCACTTCTCGTCTTCAGCCAAGGATGCACGTTCTGGGATCAGTTCTCAGCGACTGGAAGAAACAGGCCACCGAGGGCCCCAGATGACGGCTTTGGGAACCCCTGGTCTGCCCTCTGGAGCCTCCCCCAGGGACACCCCTGCCGCCGGGTCACCCGCAGCGCCCGCTGCACCTCCCCCACACATCCTCAGGGCTGACACAGCCCTCGAAACACAGCATGGTGCACTCACCATGGTCACAGCAGCATGAAAGCGAGGACACCGTGCAGAGCAGGACAGAGAAGTCCCTACCATTGTGGGGTGTCTCCCCGTGTGTGGACAGCAGTCTCGGAGACATACAGGTGTGTCTCTGTGGGGTTCACGTTTATAGAGTCACAAGGGGGCGGCTGAGCACTTTGACGTCTTGGTGGTCACATGACGCTGGTCGTATCAAGTAACTCTTACCTTTGTCGGAGCCCACGGGAGTTGTAAATACACCGCCACTGCGCCCCAACTGCATGACAACTGAGTGATGACGATAGAAACAGCTTGCATGCCACAAGGCCATCGGTCCCCTTCTCGAAGAACTTTCCCGAAATCAACGCCATTGCATTGGAGAGGTGGCCAGAGCCAGTGAGAGGAGCACTGAGAATCTTCCAGAAGGTGGAAAAAGAGCCTCGGGCCAGAGCTGGGTTCTGGCCCTGGAGCACCGCGCTGCCTTGGTCACGGGAGACCTGCCCCGTCCGGAGCCTCTCACGGACCAGTTCTTCTGAGATGCCAACGTGGTGTTCGAGATCGAGAAGGAGGAGATGGGGTGGCGGGTGAGATCCCCGGCCACGTTTGGCCCGTCAGGTACCCTTGCTCTTCCAAAGCTGAGTGATTCATTCTTAAGGAGCCACGGACACCGCTCGGACGCGTGGCCCCCGCGGGCGGACTGCCGACGCCGGCGCTGCACTCCACGCGCGCCAGTGGAGGACGTCCGGTGGTGGGATCCGGTCCGCAGGAGTTCAGGGTGCAGGATTTGGGCGATGGGCTGTGAGGCATCATGGTGGGAAGCCAAGGTGTGAGCTACGCCCGCCAGAGGTGCCTCTGGCCTTTAAAACGGAGCGTTGGTGTGCGTGCTGATCTGCCAGGCGTTTGGCAGCCGGGGAGGCGGGAGGTGGAGAAGGCATGCCTCTGCTTCGAGGATGCCCAGGGCAGGCCCCCGACGTGCCGCTCTGAACCCGGGAACACTGCGGCTCCAGGGGGTGGCTGGGGCACGGCCAGCAGCAACAGAGAGAGAGAGCTCTCAGCACGCGCTCCGCCTGACAGTGGGGAGGAGGGCGAAGAAACCAGAGGTCTCTGGATCATCTACCTGGTGCACACCTGCCACCTGAACTCGCTGCGTGCTGGCGGGCAAGAGACCCCACAAGTGGGGAGCTCGCCCCCGCACCCCCTCCCCAGGATGAATGGACTTGCTGACCACCAGGCTGAGCCGGCTTTCCTGGCTGGCACCGTGTACTGGGCACCCTTCCTCCGTGTGCCAGACACATCACAGCTACCAAGAAGGTCATGTGCTGGAATCCGTAGCAGCTCTGCCAGACCAGGAGGATTTGGACTCTGCAGTCAGTATGCCAATGGCCAGCGTCACATGTCCCCGACACATGAGCTCCAAAGAACAGACACAGTTCTATTTACACCTCACAGAGGAGGGTGGTAAACACAGACACTGTCAGAGCAGCTGTGCCAGCTGGGGGTTGGGGGTGGGGCTGCAAGGAGGCAAATGCATTCCTATTGGCCGGTGCCACCCCCCAGCCGAGGGGGTCCTGAGCTGGTCTGGGTCTCCTCTCCCTCACCTGCCCCAGACAAGACACACAGTCCTCAAGGACTGCGTGGCGGTTCAACCAAGAAT
>NW_011889162.1:306066-308467 GCF_000151845.1 Pteropus vampyrus | reverse complement strand
CGCTGCGTGCTGGCGGGCAAGAGACCCCACAAGTGGGGAGCTCGCCCCCGCACCCCCTCCCCAGGATGAATGGACTTGCTGACCACCAGGCTGAGCGGGCTTTCCTGGCTGGCACCGTGTACTGGGCACCCTTCCTCCGTGTGCCAGACACATCACAGCTACCAAGAGGGTCATGTGCTGGAATCCGTAGCAGCTCTGCCAGACCAGGAGGATTCGGACTCTGCAGTCGGTATGCCAATGGCCAGCGTCACATGTCCCCGACACATGAGCTCCAAAGAACAGACTCAGTTCTATTTACACCTCACAGAGGAGGGTGGTAAACACAGACACTGTCAGAGCAGCTGTGCCAGCCGGGGGTTGAGGGGGGTGGGGGCTGCAGGGAGGCAAATGCTTTCCTATTGGCCGGCGCCACCCCCCAGCCGAGGGGGTCCTGAGCTGGTCTGGGTCTCCTCTCCCTCACCTGCCCCAGACAAGACACACAGTCCTCAAGGACTGCGTGGCGGTTCAACCAAGAATGCCAAATGTTTGAATGCTCGATTAATGTTTTGGGTTTTGTTTTTTAATCACATGCCTCCCAGCCCTCGACGCTCGCTCAAGCTCAAATGCTGCAGTTTCAAACAGATATCGATGTCGGCCCAGCTCTGAATCCACGGGCCTCCTCCTCCTCCTCTCCTTCGTGCGGCACACCTGTGCGACAGGACGCTCGGGCGCACAGGGGCGTGAGCCGCTGGGGAGGAAAGGCCGGCGCGGAGACCGCGGACCGACCCGCGGCCGCGGTGCAGGCTGGGAAGCGGGGCGCAGGCTCAGGGCTGCGGGGTCCCTGCTCTTTTGGCTCCGCCGCCTGCCTTCCCTTGCAGCTGGCCCAAAGGCTGTTTGAGAACAGTGGTCCCACATGCTCCGCCCTCTCTCATATGAGGCCGAGTCCCGCGGGGATGGGGGCACAGCTCATAGGGTCACGGTGGCCGGCCCCTCGGCACAGCACCCTGACGGAAGGCTGGCCCCGTCGGCCCGCAGTCCAAGGAGAGCATCGGCATGGAGGAGCCGACGTTTGCGGGATATCCCACGCGGGAGAAGCCTACACCGTGTCCCTCCAGAAGGCAGAACCTGGGCCGGGGCGGGAACGACAGGAAGCTGACTCGGGCTTTCGGACCCAGAGAGCTGCCTCCGAACCCGGTTCTCTTGCAGGCTGGAAGCTCAGTGCCATCTCCCGGGACCTGGACACGGCTGCTGGCCCTGCGCTAGGGCGGAGCTTAATGCCCAGCAAAGCCCCTCCCGCCAGTCCACAGGGAAGACACGGGAACCCAGGGTGGCTGAACAGAGCCGCTGGTGTGGGTGGAGCTGGGCTGAGAACTCGGCATGCCCCAGAGGATAAAGCTCCCCTTCCTGGCCCCCTAGTAAGCAGACTTCCCATCGCAGGAAAATGAGAGCGTTCAAGAACCAGAAGCCAGTCCCGCAGGAATGTGGGTCACCATTATCATGAAGGATTCTGCCCATCCTCCGGGCTCCAAACTGGACTCGGTCTTCACGGGGAAAGCAGCCCAAACCCGAGCACGCCCATGTCCCCTGGGCCTCTGGCCACCATCGCCCACCGCTAGGAAAAGAGGCCCCCACACTCACCCACGGAGTGTGCAAAGGACCTCCAGGCCGGGCCCTGGGGACGCGGGGCAGGGAGGTAATTAGGAGTGCTCTTTCGCAGCTGCACAGCAAGAGTCCCAGGAAGGAGGTGGCCTGTGAAAGGGTCCCCTCCGCAGCTCGTTAGAGCCACAGTATCGATTCTTCCATCATTATCAGGAGGCATCTCTGCCGTATGAAATGCCGTCCCTTGAAGTGTATTCACCAGGGGCCGCTTCCCCCATTTCCACGGGCGTCCTGGCTGCTAACAACCTTCCACGAACCTTTTGAAAGCCCAAAGTTTTCAGAGAAGTGAGATGTGTGGCACCTGCTCCATTCATCCCGCAAGAAAGAGCAATGCTACACACACACACAGACACCTACACACAGGCACGGACGCACACACGCACGCAAACCCTAAAAAGCGCAAAGAAACAGACAGGAATTGTGCTGAACGTGGCCCAGCACTTCAAAGCGGCTTCTGAAACTCTGCCACTTCCAAGAGGACTAAACTTTCTGAGTCCTTCTCTGGGGCGACGCTGGCGCTCTGGGTCAGTTTGTTTTGTCTGCTGCGTCTCTGCTTAATGGTGAAGGGCGTGCGGGGCTGGATGAGAGAGAGCCGGGCTCCAGAAAAGCCCACAGCTGACTCTCCTCCCTTAACCTGCCCTGAATTTAGAGCCTAAAGAATGTGAATTCCTCGCTTAAATCTCCCACTGTCCACCTGCTTGGTGGCTTTTAAACCCTGGAATGCACCCGAGTCCCCACACCCCCACGTTTGGTTTCGTTGTCG
>NW_011889162.1:295244-305151 GCF_000151845.1 Pteropus vampyrus | reverse complement strand
CCCGGCCCCGGCCACGCCCCTCCATCCCGGCCCCTAGCACACTCGGACCCCTAGCACCTCGCACCGCCTGGCCCCGCCCAGACCCAGAACCCGGCCTCGGTCACCGCCCCGGCCCTAATTGTCCACCAAAGCTCCGCAGCGGCCACATCGCCCGCTCCACCCCGACCCGGCTCCGGCCCCGGGAGGGTGTAATTAGCCTTGATTGCGAGCGGAGGGGGGAGGCGCCACGCCGAGGTAATGAGCGGGGTGATCAGGCCCGCAGACACGGCGCCGAGGAATGCTAAAAGGCCACTGGAGGGGTTGGAGGCTGAGAAATTAGGGTTTTTAATGATAATTTTATGCAGAATAATTGTCACAGTGTGACATAAATGGTTAGCTCCTCAGGCGGGGCTCCGGAGCCCCACTAGGAAGTCGAGCTGGGCTTGGCATTTTGGGGGGCGCAGCGGCCCCCAAGCCCACCACCCGCCCAGGTTCTGGGGTTCAGGAGGTTCTGCAACTGCCTCGTCCAGCCCCGCGTACGTCCCTGCAGAATCTGTCCCCACGGGGTCCAGTGGGCCCAGGAGAGGCTGCGGGGCCACCGTGACATAGCAGAGGATTTATGTTCCGTTTCTCAGCTTGCAGTGTGTCATCTTGACATTTCTTTTAGTCAAAGTGTTCTAGTCCCTGCCCTCGGGGTTGTTAATTTCTTGGTCTTCTATCTCTAGAGTGAGGATTAAATAAAATCACCATGTCACGTTGCAGGCAGGCAGGACGCCGGGCTCTCAGTGACCAAGGCAGGGGCAGCACCTACAAATGTCCCCCGAGTTCAGAGTGGGAACTCAGAGAGGCACGCCGACCACCAAAAGTCTTGAGAGTGACTGAAGGAAACAATGTTCTAACAGGATATTTTTTAAAAAAAAACAGTTTTACCGGGGGTGTAACTGCATACAAAGAGCTGCTCACAATTAAAGTGTGCAATCCGATCAACCTGGGCACAGGGATAAGCTCTCCTGACACAGCCCTGTTATCAAAGGAGCGAGCACAGCCGTCACCATGAAAACGTCCCCTCCCCCACCGGCATCTCCCCCTCCCTCCTCCGCCGTTTCGACGCTCCAGTTTAGCCTGATCTTGCCCGACCGTTATATCAATGGAACGCGCTCCCTTTTGTCTGCCACACATAATAACTTTGAGATTGAGCACACCGTGTGTATCCGCGACGCACTCCTCTTCCTGGCCGAGTGGTGTTCCACGGTATACGGTTTTTCTCCATTCATATGTTGAAAGACATTTGTCTGTCTCCAGCTTGGGACGATTACAGTTAAAGCTCTGTGAAGGTGGGTGTGTGCTTTCACTTCTCCTGGATAAGGACCTAGGACTGGAAAGGCTGGGTCCTATCGTGCGATTAAAAGATAACCTTTTAGGTGTGATAAATGCTCTAATGATAAAGAAAAAAAAGAAAAGAAAAAAAAGATTTCAGAACAAATTTTATCCTGTTTGTTTTTTTACTCCAATCTAATATGATAAAAAAAATCTCTAATTTTTTCCCCCAACGTAGTTACTTCTTTTTTTAAAATAGCTGGACGTTTATGGCTTTTACCTGTTACAGTAGAAATGCCAGCAAACGTGCTGAGAGGACCTGACTGACAGAGTGTCTGCAGGTGAGACTTGGAGTATGGAGCATCTCGTCCCGTTCAATATTAAGAATGGGAATTGTACGAATTAAGAAGACCCTTTCTTGTTAATAAAAACTTCCTTTTAACTATGAAAATAAATCAATAAAAGATAACCTTTTGAGAAACTGCCAGACTGGGTTCCCACCAGCACCGGACAAGGGTTCCAGTTTCTCCGCATCCTCGCCGGTATTTGATGTGGCTGCTCTCTACCTGTAGCCAGTCTCCGGGTGTGTAGAGTATCCCATTGGAGTTTGGATTTGCATTCCCCTAATGACAAGTGACGGCGAGCATCTTTTTGTGTACTTATCTGCCATCCATGTATCTTCTTTGGTGACGTGCCTGTTCAAATCTTGTGCCTGTTCTAAAAATTAGGTTGTTTGTTTTCTTCTTAAATTTTGAGGTTTTTAAAATATATCCTGGATACAAGTCCCTTGTCAGACGTGTGATTTATAAATATTATCTCCCGGTCTCTGGTTATATTTTTTTTCTCTTAAAAGTGTCTTTTGAAGAATAGGAGTTCTTAATTTTGGTGGGATCCAGTTTATTGATTTTTTTTTATTTTAGGGACTCTGTTGGGCTTTTGTATCTAAAAAAAATCTTTGCCTAACTCAAGGTAACAGATTTCCTCCAATGTTTCCCTCTTTAAATTTAGTAATTTTATCTTTTACATTTCAGTCTATGCCCCATTTTGAATTAATTTCTGAATATGGTGTGAGGTATGGATGGACACATTTTTTTTGCATGTGGATATCCAATTGTTCCAACACCATTTGTCAAAAAGCCTTTCCTATCTTCACTAACTGACTTTGCACCTTTATTGAAAATCAACTGACTACATGTGTGTAGGTTTATTGCTGGACTCTCTTGTTAAGTACACACAAGACAGGGCAAGGTCTGACTGATCACCTCTTAGCTTCGGGCCATTTATCGCTTATATGCACGGTGAAAGGAAGAATAGCCCCAAGCACCAATTCCTCACGCTCCTTGTCCCACGAAGGACAATACCTAAACAAAAGGGGCCAGATGGTGGCAGTATGACTTGTAGGTTACCACTGAGCAGCCAAATCTAGACTTTAGCTGAGTGGTTTTATGGTCTGCAGCTGTGTTCTGAGGCGGGCAAGGCAGGAAGTTTCAAAGTTCGGGAGAACCCAGGAGGCAATGCAGAGCTGTCTCGTGAAAGCCTCCCAAGAGACACGGGGAGGCAAGTGGACTTTGGCCTGTAGCAGCTCCTTACAAGCTTCCCACCCAGAAGGATCCCGGGCTGTTCTAAGGACACTTAGATCAGCAATGGTTCAAACCTTCATGTGGCCTATGTGGATACACTCAAGGTCGCCAGGGGTCCATGGCAGAGCCATTGCTCCCTATCTCTATTCTGTTTCATTGATGTATTTGTCTGTTTTGACACCAGGACCACATCGTATCAAATACTGTGGCTCTGTAAGAAATCTTCAAGTCAGGAAGTAACAGTGAGCATCCTCTTATTTTTCAAAGTCGTTTTGGCTATTCTAGCCTCTTTGGACTTCCATACAAATTTTAAGATCTGTTTGTCAATGTATACAAAAAAAAAGGTGGGGGGGATTTGACTGGGGTTGCTGTGAATCTATTTGAGGAGAATTGACATTATAAAAATATTGACTCTTCTGACCCGTGAGCACAATAAAGCTCTCTCTTTATTTTGGTCTCTAATTTGTCCAGCTGTGTTTTTGTTTTCAGTATGTAAGGCTTGCATATATTTTGTCAGATTTATTCCTATTTCTGATTTCTATTATTCATATTTCTGATGCTTTTTAAGTGGTATTTTGATTTAAATTTCTGATGGTGTGTGGCTACTATATAAAATTGATAATTTATTTTTGTATATTAATATCATATCCTGCAACCTTGCTAAGCTCACTAATCATTCTAGTAATCTACTGTAAATTCCACAGGATTTCTATGTAAGCAATCATGTCATCTGTGAATGAACACAATTTTACTTTTTTTTCAAACCTAGATGTCTCGCATTACTTTTTCTTGCTTTATTGCACTGGATAGAACCTCCAATGCAATGTTGACTAGAAGTAATAAGAGGAGACAGCTTTCTTTATTCATGATCTGAGGGAAAAGCATTACATCTCTCACCATTGTGATGTTATATGTAGGTTTTTTGTAAATGATCTTTTTCAGGTTGAGAGTGCTCCCTTCTTTGCCTTGTTTGCCACGATTACATACAACCTTGAGACTTACAACACATATTTACCATCTCACAATTCCTGTGGATGAGGAGTTTGGCCATGGCTTAGCTGCGTCCTCTACTTTAGAGTCCCTCACAAGACTGAAATCAAGGTGTCTTCAAGGGTTAGGGGCTCATCCGAAGGGTCAACTGGGGAAGAATCCACTGCTGAATTCTCACGGTTATAGGCAGAATTCAGTTCCTCAAGGACTGTTGGACTGGAGGTCTCAGTTTCTTGCTGACCGTTGATTAAAGGCCATCCTTGGTTTGTGTTTTATTTTTAAAGCAGATTTTTTTCGTAGGCAAATTATAATCGGGTCTTTTTTTTTTTTCATCCAATCTGATAGTCTCTGCCTTTTAACGGGGTGTTTAGATCGCTGACATCCGATGTTATTTTCAAATGGTTAGATTTAAGTCGAACATCTTAGTGTTTTTATTTGTTATTCATCCTTTGTTCCCTGTTCTTCTTTTTCTGCCTTTTTCTGTATTATTTTTCATGATTCCATTTTATCTCCTTTGATGGCTTATCGTATATAGCTTTTTGTTGTGTCATTTTATTTGCTGCTTTAGGTTTACAGTATACATCTTTATCACAGCGTGCCCTCAAGTAATATCATACTACTTCACACATAACATGAAAGCCGTACGGCAGTTCACTTCCATTTCTCTCCTGGCCTTCGCGCTATTGGTATCATCTTACATGTCACTCCTGCATAAAAGTCCCACAATGCATTGTTATTATTTTTATTCGTACGGCAAATTACCTTTAAATATATTGAAATAATATGGAAAAAGTTTTTATTTTTACCTCGGTAGCTTCATTTCCAGATTCCTTCATCCCTTTGTATAGGTCAAAGATTCCATTTGGTATCATCTTCCTTCCGCTCGAAGGAATTTCTTTAACATTTTTTTTTAGGCAAGTTCTGCTGGTGATGAATTCTTCCAGCATCTGTTTGAAAACGTCTTTATTTCGACTTGAGTGTTTGAAAGGTACTTTTGCTTTCACTGCTTTAGACACAGGGCTCCACGGGCTCCTGACTTGCATTATTTTTATGAGAAATCTACTGTCCTTCTTGCATTTGTACGTAATGCCTTTTCATTCCGGCTTTAAGGTTTTCTCCTTATCGGTGCTTTTAACCAATTTAATAATGATGCGTTTTGACATTGTTTTCTTCATTTTTCTTGTCCTTGAAATTCATTGAATTTCTTGGATCTTTTAATCAGATCAAAAGTAATTTGATTACTCTTCATCAAATTTGGAAAAATGTTGGCAATTATTTCTTCACGTTTTTTCTGTACAATCCCCGTCCTTTTTCAGGATCTCCAATTGCACGTATATTACATCCCTTGAAGTTGGTCCACGGCTCATTAATGCTTCGTTTATTTTTTTCTCTGTAATTGATTTATCTTCTGTTCTGAAATATCATCTGTCATTAAACCCACCCCGTATGTTTTTCATCTGACATTATAGTTTTCAACTTTAAATGTACGACCTTCTAACTGACATCTTCCATATCTTTACTTAACATATTTGATCTTTTCTCTAGCTTCTCAAAAACATAGAACACGGTTATAACTATTTAGAGCTCCCTGTCTACTAATTCTATTATCTGAGTCAGTTTTAATGGATTGGGTTTTTTCCCTCATCCTTTATTATATTGGGTGCTGGGTATTTTTATATTCCTGTCAATATCCTTGATCTCAGCTCCGGGATGTAAAGTTACTTGGAAATAGTTTGACGATTTGGGGTTTTGCCTCTCATCTTTTCCAGGCAGGATCAGTGCAAGATTTCGTCTAAGGTGAATTTGTCACCCGGTACTGAGACGACACCCCTCTGAGTGTTCTAATCCTGCCTCGTCATTTATGAGGTTTTACAGGCACTGTGCCTGAGCCCGTGCGCGCTGTGGGCGTGATTCTCTCCTCTCCCTCCAGGCCATTATTTCCCCAGCCCTAGGTAATGTCCTCTCTCACACACACTAATCACTGCTCCACTGAATACTCAAGGGGACCCTCCGCCTAGTTCTTTCTCCTGGAGACCTCCTCTCCCACCCAACCCCCCTCCCACCGCTCCCCGTCCTCCCCCTGGAGCTCTGCCTGGCTTCCCTGGACCCCCAGCTCCACAACTTCAAGAGTCCCCTGGGCTCTGCCTGAGTCCCCTTCACGGTGCCCCAGTCCGAAAGCCCCAGAGGTCCTTTGGGAGGCCAGGAAATTGAGCGTTCGCCAGTCATGTCGGGGTGCACTCAGACCTCATGCCCCATCTCCGTCCTCAGCCGCAGGCATTCTCCACTTTCCACAGGGAGGGTCTTTCTAGTTATTCCGCATGGAATTAATTTCTACCTCATTTTAACTCCAAATCTCTGCGCTTAACTTATGGATTGGGTTTTGGAAGATGATTTGCTGTTGTACCGAGTTGCCATCTGGTGACAAAATTATAGAAGTCCCATCTATGTTTGGAAAACACAGCTCCAAGGTCAGCCAATCATGACTCCACTCCTGCAGCCGTTCGGCGGCCCGTGGACGCCGCTCGCTTCGGCAGCACGGACACCGAAACTGGAACAGTTGCCTGTGAACTCTGTGAGGTGCTGGGGCCGCGTCAGACGCGGTCTGTGCCCTCAAGATACTTTCAGTTTCAGGAGAGAGGAAGACAATGAGAAAGCAGCGTCCTAGACGCCAGGGCCAGCACGTGGAGAATGCGCTATGTGCGTGGAAGTCTGGTGGGTGTCTACTGAACATTTTCTAGGTCAGAAAGACGTATCGGCTTTATCAAAGGGCATAAGCTGACCACATCAAAGCAAAAGTCTTTCTTTGTCCCAAGAAAGCAGGCAGAAAAAATATCGTGAATCCTGACACGATCCCTCATGCAGGCCGACGAGCTTACCTCCGGACATCCCACAGGGCGGAGGCGTGTGTAGACCGTCGGTCCCCAGCTTCCACACTGTGCGATAGAAACGAATTTCCTAGCTTTAGCCGATTTTTTTCAAAAATCATACAGGTCCAGGACATGCTTTAATGAGGACCCTGCACCTGCCCTCGCATTCGCGCGGGGCTCCGGGAAGCTTCTCTTCATTCGTCTCCCTCTTCCTCCCGCTCCCCTTCTTCATTTTCTCTTCTCATTTTCTCTCTGTGAACCTTTCTCCCCGTCGATTCCATTCGACAGTCTTCGCTTATTTAAATCCCGGTCGCTGGGGAAAAGTTTAACAGAAACGACGGATCCACCCGAGGTGCAGGCAGAACTACGCATCGGCTGACACGGAACCCCTTCGATGTCAATGGCTAGAGCGGAAGGCGCGGGCAGGTTCCGCTGAACACCTCTACAGGAACGTCGCCAGCTACCTTGAAGAATAAGAAGCTAATAGATGTCAGGAAGGCCCGGAGGTTTCGACCACGGCTTTTCAGCTTAAAAAGTCCCCCTAAAGTTAGACTCCGAGGAGGTCTGGCTTCAGGTAGTATAAACATTATCGCTTTGACAAGAAAGAGCTACTTTCTCTAGAATCTTTTTATACATAGTAGATTTTAGGTCATCCTTAATTTTTTTTCCCTTGTAGTAGAGAGGGGGTCATTGACCTACATAGCGAGCCATTTCATTTTCTCACTCCCGATGACAATGGTCTCCACCCCTAGGGACCCAGTTCCGCTCCGTCCCCTTTCAGTCGCAATTCACCATGGGCGCAGGACTTGAAACCCTTTGAGTTTCTGAGTTCCTGGGATTAAAAAAAAAAAAAAAAAATTGTCTGTGCTTCCTTCCAACCAGCAAGCTTCAGAATTCAGAATTCAACACTCAAAAAGGCAGATGGGAGCTTTAATCTGGGGGCCTTTTGAAGAGATTTTTCCCAAAAAAGAAAAATTCCAGTAAAGTCACTGTCTTCACGTCAGTAGTCTGCATGCCAGCCTCGCCCTATTTATTATGAGCTTCTTCTCCTTGACCTTTTTTCAGAATCCGAGATGATTAAAATGAGAAATGGGTTCGTTGCGTCTCAATTCCTTTTCTCATCTAAAGCTGTCTTGAGTTAAACAGAAGGGAAGAGGGCTTGCTTCCTTCACGAACACATTAGCACAAAGCATGTAAGTTTGCTTCTTACCCCAGTTATATCAATTCGACTATATAAAAAAATAATGATTTGTAAGCCAGAGTTGGACCTATGAAAGCAGCTAATTATCTTAGGAGGAGACGAGTCATCGAAGAAAATCATCGGGCACTTCCTTTCCAGTTCAGACCTGGCAGGTTGAACTCTACTGCTTTCCCCGAGACTCATCGAGGGCCCGTGGGCTGCCGAGAAGGTGGCACACAGTGGAAATCGTCAGAACCGGGCTCGAAAGCCACGTGTCCTCCCACAGAGGGACGCTGAACGATCACCGCTCCTTCGTTAACTTTTCTTCATCGGGTCAGTGTAATCGGGAGGCAGCTCTGCTCACCTCTCCTCGCCAACTTTCAGCCTCGTGGCATCTCAGGAAGATTGCTCAGCTTTCCGGTCCCTTGCCAAGTCCCGGTGGAAGGCGTAGGACTTCCTGTCAGGAATTAAAAGAGGTAATCCAGGCCAAATCAAACCTTTCCCCTCTGGGCGAAAGCCTTGATCCGACACTTCAGGAAAGATGGATAAATGGCCGATATGCAAATGCAAAGGTGTCGGACTTCTTTTGGCATCAGGGAAATGTCATTATTCCACGCCCATTCAAATGGCTAAAGTCCGAAAGAATGACAACGGCAAACACTGGCGAGAATGTGCAGCAACCAGAACCCTCATGCGCTGCTGCGGGGGACACGTAATGATAGAATCTCTTGGAAAACGGGCAGGTTCTTCTAAAGTTACATACACACCTATCAGCAATTCCACTTCCGGGTATTTACCCGACACATGAGAACATGTGTCCATGAGAAGACATACAAAAATGTTCGTTGCAGCTTTATACATAATACCCGCCCCCCCCCAAAAAATGGAAATACTCAAATGTCTCCCAATATCAACAGGAGAAGGAATTTTTACATTGTGGTGCATTCATACAATTAAATATGACTCTGAAATAAAAAAGAATGAGTTACTCGTGCATGTAACAGTGTGGACAAATGTCGGACATTGTGTCCAACGAAAGAAGCCAGACACGAAGAGGAGAAAGTTCTAGAAAAGACGAAACGAAAGCACGGTGAGAGAAATCAGAATGGCAGGGTGACGACCGGCTGGTAGCAAACACAGGGGATTTCTGGGGAGATGAAAATACTCCACAGGCGGAACGGGATGCTGGTCACACAGGGTGCGGGGCATCCCTTGGGAGAAACTCCTACAACTGTGCTCTCTTAAGATCTTTGCGTTTCTCTGTGTGCAAATTGTACCGCACTTAAAAGATACATAAATACACGCGCATAAAACTTTTCTCTTGTCCAATCCAAAGCTTCCCCCCCACCCTCCCTCCCACCCCTGCCCAAGAAGGGGGTAGAATCTTTTCTTCCACTTTTCCTGATTCTTCTCCCCGTCTCACTCGGACGCTTCCGGGTGTCCCTCGTCATCCAGGGCGTTGAGACCAGGGGAGGAGACAAAGGCCCGTTTCTGTTGAGGGAAGCTTCCAGAAAGTCAGATACTCCTTCATGGGCAAGTGGGGCAAACAGTGAAGCTGAATTCTCAAAGTCTGTCCTCTAGACCATCTCTCCGTTCACCAAAACGCAGTGGGGAGCACTTGCCATGTGGGGAGCACTTGCCCAAAATATCACCAGCCACAACTGTCTCGCGAAGGGCTCCCAGAAGACACTTCTCTCGCCTTGAAAGGCCGTTGTACGAAGCATACAGGATGTCCTCGAATGGATGGATGGATGGATGGATGGATGGATGGATGGATGGATGGATGGATGAATACATGCATGAGAAGTGTAGCGGTAACGTACGGAAAATGCCTAGTGTGGTGCCTGGCTCATAGCAGGTGCTTCGCAAATAATTCCAGTGGGAAAAAGCAGTGGGGCGGGTGGTGGGACTGTGAGACCTTTGGGGCCAAACACAGCCATGGAGGTCTCTGTTCTGCCACATGCTGGCTGTGTGGCCTTACACGAGTCACTGGT
>NW_011889162.1:293147-294430 GCF_000151845.1 Pteropus vampyrus | reverse complement strand
GGATGTGAAATACCAGGCAGGTGAGGTTCTCGATCTCCCTGCGTTTTAACCAGGTGACGTGACTTGTCCAGGGTCAGGGCTGCGTTGGGACCTCGGCCCCACTTTGCAGACTTGACTCTGAGCGGCTTGTCACCTTTTCCACGTGTCGCATCTCGCCCGAGATAAAAAGGAAAGAACACGATTTCTCATCAGAGGAAAGAACACTTTCTGTCGAAAGACAGAAAAATGTTTCCGAAAGAAAAGTTTGCAAAACGTTTTTTGGGATAACAGATCGTCCTCCCCAAAAGACTTCACTGAAAGGAACTCATTGCATTAGATGGAAAATTGGGTGTGCTAAATTTAAAAATTATCCCCCTGGCCTGCATTCACCAACCACAGGCAAGAGACATACTTTGGCCCTATACATTTTGAACAAATAGGTGAAAGGCTGTTGTCCAAAAAAGACAGTATTTTAGATGGTCTGAGATGGTGAGATTCACACATTTCTCTCAAATGCTAATTTCGCATCGTAGATGCATCAAAGTTTGCAGGTGAGGAGTGGGGAGGCCACGCAAGCAAGGCCCTGGCTGTTTTCTTACGTGACAAACATGACAAGTGTCTTATGCTGACTTTCACACTCGGCCATTCTCTACCAGTGCAGCGATTTCGACATGGTGGACTCGTAAAAAGGAAGAAATGCCAGCATCTTTATATTCCATAATATAAAAGGATAAAAACATTTACCTTTTATAGTCGTAATTTACTTTTTAACATTGCCCGGTGGTAGCAGGCTTAGTTCATCAACCCGTAACGTGGAAGCAAGACCCACCCACGGCCCCTCCAGGTCACGCCGTGTTTGCCTCAAACCAAGATGCACGGGCCAAGCCTCATCCTGTGAAACCGTGTAAAGAAGGAGAAAGAAACGGGCTCTGCCTGATGGGCCGCCAGCGAAAAATATATGCGGCAAATTCTTTTAAAGAAAAAAAAGGTCAATATAATTCAATAGTGACTAGAAATAATCCTTCGTTAGCTTTGAAGTCATTCAGTTTGAGTGATCTTTGCCCGGGTTTCCAAGTCCTGGGTGCAGCCCTGCAGACACCCTCCCTGGGGACAGGGCCTCCAGCACCTGAACTTGGTCTCCAGGGCTGTGGAAATTACCCTACCTTGACCTTGACATGAAGGACAAGACACTGTGCCCCTCTGTGGATCTCCAGGGGCCCTGTCTCGTGTCAGCCACACAGGAACAGAGTGTGGTCAGTGGGGGTGCAAGTTGGACTTACGTTGTGGGGGGGCAGTTTGTTATG
>NW_011889162.1:291793-293097 GCF_000151845.1 Pteropus vampyrus | reverse complement strand
CATATCAAATGGTACTTGTTTGTAAATATCTTTCACCCAAGACAGACCACTTCTCAAGACGCCGCTGATACGCAGCGGTAGCGAGAGACACTGGCAAACACAGAGTCCCTGGGTAGAAATATAAACAGATTTAACGGCAGCGGCTTCCAGCCCGGAAACCCACGATGGATGATGTCGTTGGGAGCCCGGGCGAGGTAAATAACAGGGAAAACAGGAAAAACACAAAGAAGAGCTGAAAGATGCTCATGAAGGAAACGCATTTGTTAACATGCTTTTAGGGACTACCAATAGTGGGCACCAAGAAGCAGGGGTACACAAAAACCCCCATTTCTACACTAGAGGAGCCAGCAGCCTAAGGGAGGAGTCACATATGCAAACGAACATTTGAGGCATGGTGTGACAGACGCTGCGCCCAGGCACCCATGTACAAGGCATATGGCAGCACAGAGGAGTGACCCTCTCTGCTGGTGGCGCTGGGAAAGCAGGCACCCAAGAGACAGAGGGAGGAAAGATGGGACTGTGTCCCCCATGCGGGCCAGGGCTTCCCCAGGAGGAGCAGCACGCATCAAGCCTCGGACACGTGAACCGCCAGGACACGTTCTGAGAGCCACACCTGGCCAGGGAGGGTTGACACACAGGACGGAGCCTCAGGAAACGGGACTGGTGAGGCCCACGGGAGCTGGATCGCCCGGCGTCCTGTGTGGTGGGGACAGGGCCCGGGGCTTTCTGCACCAGGCAGCAGGAGCAGTTGGGTGTGCAGCAGGCACATGTCGTCTCGTTCACACCCAGAGACTACGGCCCTTGTGAGACCGGAGCAGGGAACAAATCAGGAAACTCACTAACACTCAGGCGAGAAATGATTTGGGTCTCGACAAAGGACAGCGCCAGCGGGGATGGAGGGAGGAAGCGGTCCGAGTGAGTATTAAAGAGACGGAGTTGACGGGGCCCCAGACCAACTAAAATGGGGACCGGGGTGGGTAGGGGAGAGAGGAGGATGGGGAGGAGGCAAAGAGCGAGTAATTGATGGAGCAGGACCCCCGGGAAGCAGAAGCGGACAACGCCTAGGGCGAGAGGGTCAGGAGGGGCTGACTCCCTGCCTGATCGTGGCAGGAACATTCCAGCGAGTGCGGGGGGCGGACCCGCGGGGCAGGGGCAGGGAGCCCGCACGCTGGGTGCAGCAGCAGCAGATGGCTGACGGGGAGGGGCGGGGACAGCATGGCTTGAGGATGGCGGTGACGGTGGGAGTCCTCGTCACTGGGCGAGGAAGGAGGAGCTGGCATGGAAGGTGTGAGCCGGAGGTCCCC
>NW_011889162.1:289667-291711 GCF_000151845.1 Pteropus vampyrus | reverse complement strand
AGCGCGTTTCTGGCTGACGCTCAGAACACAGTGCTGCAGCTCCAGAGGGCGTGGGAGAGGGTTAAGTCCCACCAACTCTGAGATGGGACGTCATCTCCCCAACATCACAGAGCTGGGAGGGAGCAGCCCCAGGACAGAATCCCCCATTCCCAGACTCAGCCCCCTGCCCTCGCCTGCCTCCTCCAGGTGGGTTCATTTGAGAACCACCTGACTCACCATTCAGAGCAGGTGGCCAACTGTAGTTGTCCCTGGATATATAAAGGGACCTCCTTCCTTGAGCACTTTCCATTTGCAGTCAGCTCGTGTAGATAACGCGGTCTAGCTTCTCTGACCTTGTCCCCAAAGACACTTCTGTACCTACAGGGCAGGGGCCAGCAGCAGCCAGGGGAAATGCCCGAGCTGGCAGTTGTTAAGTGTTCAAACTCACACTTGCCGGCGATGGGGGGCGTCCCTACAACACCAGCAAAGAACTGTTTTCCCAAACCACAGGCTGGGCTTCCCACGGGCACCCTTTAAGCACTTACTTATTCATTCAACAGACATTTCTAAGGATCTGCCGTGCTCTGTATGGAGTCAGGTGGCGAACGGGAGCGTGCGTGTCTCCTGCCCGCGTGGAGCTGCAGGTCGGGAGGGTCAGACAGCCACACGGGCCAGGATGAAGTTGCTGTCGTGAGCAGATCTGCAGAGCAAGGCCCTCTGCACCTCGAAAGTGCCAAAAAGGGGGCTCAGCCTGGCGCGGGGGTGGTCACGGGTTCCCCCAACCTGTGCTAAGTGAGCCCAGATCCGAAGCTGAAGCCCTCGCGGTGTGACTTGGAGAGGATCAGTATGCGCACATGTCGGGGGGCAGGAGGAGCACCTGCCGTCTGAGCGGGACCCGGTGGCTGGAGGGGGAACGGCGGGAGCGAGCCAGCGGGCAGGACAGCCGGGCCGGGCCCTCGTGACAGGCTGGAGCCTGTGTCTTGAGAACGGTGGGACCTATTACATCGTTCTCAGCGGGAGAGGCGACCTGATCAGCGGAGCGTTTACGGATGATTTCTCTGCTCAAGGGCGGAGAACGCGCGGGGCGGGGGCTGGCGGAAAACCAGAGACTGGGCTGGCATCCCAGGTGGGGAGTGGAGGTGGCGGGGAGTGGAGGTTGATGGCAAGAACGACAGATTCTAGAAGCGTCTGCAAAGCCCTGGTCTTCCCCCACCTGGGCATCGACCAGGGCTAAGAATACGAGTGTAAGGTTTTCCCGTTTTCTTTTTACCTAATTACAGAATTAGGCGCAGCGACTTCACACCGCTCCAGACACACCGGATTCGGAGCGGGCGGATCCCGGGGCAGCCCAGGCAAAGCGGGACTGGGCGTCCGTCGCCTCGGAGCCGTGTGGGAGGAGGGGGAGCCGCCGGCGGGACGAGCTGTTTGCCTCGCTCCCCTTCCCTTTCTCCACCTACACACCGAGCAATGTGCCTGTGCGATTTTTCCCCTTAATTTTCTTTCTGCCGCCTCATTAGCCGAGGAGCGCGCGGACCCTAATGACATCAGCGTGTCATAGTAATGTGGCAGCTGCTCCTCCACAGACAGCGAGGAGCACTGCAGATTTTTAAACTGTGTTGGCATAAAAATAATGAAGGCAGCCAGCTGCCTGGCAAACGTGAGGGGGCACGGCGCTGACGGGCTGGGGAGGGCCGGGGAGCCCCAGAGAGGTGGGACAGAAAAGAGACAGGGAATGAATTCCCAGAGACAGGCAATAAGGCTCTGTCACAGTCTGCGGCCCAGGGAGGAGGGGGCCTGGAGGGGGGCGCTTCTGCTGAGGGCGGGCAGCTCTTGGGGGCGGGGGACCGGGAGTCCTCGGTGTTGCCTGCCGTCACCGGCAGCCATTCCACATTTTGCAGAGAGGGTGCCTGGAGTTGGGGGGTGGGGCGCCTGAGGAAGGCCTGGGGAAGTGACCATTGCCTAGGGTGTCATCTGTGAGTCACCAGACCTGATCCGGGGTCCGGTGTGAACCCTCGTCTGAACGGCCCGGTTTGCTCCCAGCACAGAAGGAGGAGGGTTGAAATGG
>NW_011889162.1:288241-289617 GCF_000151845.1 Pteropus vampyrus | reverse complement strand
GCCCAGGATGAAATCCTGGGAAACGGGGATCCAACCTCTTTGCGCTGAGGTCGACCGCACCCCTAGGAGGCGCCGCGCACACGAGTGCCGATGCGGGCCGCAGCCGCTGCGGGCCGGGGACAGGCTCCGGCCGGAACGCACTGACCACGCTGAGCTCCTCCAAGCAAACGCACCGGTGCCTGTGACGGTCTGGCCTGGGCCCACGACAAGCAGGGCGAACAGTCTGGAAGTCCGGCCCGAGCATCTTCCTCCGCCCGGGCCCCCTGCGAGTGGTCCACCAGCGAAGGGGTCTAATCACCACATGCCACATCAAAGGGACAGCCCGACTCTGCGCAGCAGCCCCGTGGAGCGCGCAGCAAACACACTGAAACCGGCCACAAAGATGCACGGCAGGCGAGACTGCGCCGTGGCGAGGGGGACACAGAGGCGCCGGGGAATGTCACAGAGCACGCCATCCGTGGGCAGCAGCCGTGCTTTAAATAGATGTAAAGAGACACCCACGGAGCTCAGAATTACTGAGGCAAAGGTTTCACAGCGAGCGGAGGACATAAATCACAGCTCCCCCGTGCCCAGACAAAGGCCCCATCGCCGCGGCAGGCGGACTCCGAGCATCCGTCCGCGCCGCGCGCAGTGCTCTGCGGGGAAAAATCAAAGCGAGGTCGCTGCTTGGGAGGCAAGCATGTGGCCGGTGCCAGGCCTCGCTGCCCCGCTGACCTCCAGTTAACGCTGGAGTCAGATATGGGGGCGTGAGGGCAGGTGCAAGCTGCGGTGGTGGCAGGCTGCGGCCAGCTTTGAATTCTGCAAGTTGTCAGGACAGGTGGAGCCCCACCTGGAGGAGAGCAGGCAAGAGGGCAGAGAAACACGCAGGAAAGTGGGCGGGTCCGAACCTGCTTCCCTGCTGCCACCAGCTGATGTCCTGAGGTCAGGGATAAAGAGCTCTGCTCACCTGTCTCTCCAGCCCCTCACCTGGACAACGGACATGAAGCAATAATGAAGCCCCAGGTTACCCTCTTTACAACTTCTCTCATCCCAGGTCTCTGAAAAGCGCGTTTCTGGCTGACGCTCAGAACACAGTGCTGCAGCTCCAGAGGGCGTGGGAGAGGGTTAAGTCCCACCAACTCTGAGATGGGACGTCATCTCCCCAACATCACAGAGCTGGGAGGGAGCAGCCCCAGGACAGAATCCCCCATTCCCAGACTCAGCCCCCTGCCCTCGCCTGCCTCCTCCAGGTGGGTTCATTTGAGAACCACCTGACTCACCATTCAGAGCAGGTGGCCAACTGTAGTTGTCCCTGGATATATAAAGGGACCTCCTTCCTTGAGCACTTTCCATTTGCAGTCAGCTCGTGTAGATAACGCGGTCTAGCTTCTCTGACC
>NW_011889162.1:286267-288186 GCF_000151845.1 Pteropus vampyrus | reverse complement strand
GAACAGCTGGTGAGCCTACGACGCAGGTAAAATAGACACAACTCAAATAATTGTATAGCATGTTGTCAAACCAGATGCAAAATTATTTCCAAAAGAGATGGAAACATAAAATATGATCTTGTAATCATCAGAATCTGGAACCCAAACCCCAGGTATTATTGAGGGGGAGGGACTGGCTCATAGAGAGATGGGAAGAGGGGTAAATGGCCCGTGTAGAACACAAAAGATACTATTTAGATATTGAGAGAAATATAGGTTAATATTTTTATTTTGAAAGTAACCACTAGTAGAATTTTAAAATATATACATCCAAAATCTAAGAAATACAAAGAAAACACAAACCTGTATCACAGAAATCAGACGACAAAGGAAACAAGAAGCATAAAAAAGTCATAAAGAATAAAATGAGGCAGAAGTCAGACCAAATAGAGTCTCTATTATACTAAATAGGAATTTCTTAAACGACCCTCTTACCAATACAGAGAGTCTCAGCACTTGAAAACAAAAGTTGAAGAATGAGCAGAGGTGATTCTAGTAAAAACATACTTTAAAAAAATGGTGTATCAATATACAACAAAGAAGAATTACAGGGAAATACACAAAGTGAGGGGAAGAAAGGACTCATTTGATACCGATGAAGGATACAGGCCATAGTGAAGAGATAACTAGTATACACCATGTGCCCCAAAAATTATGTCAAAATGAAGAAACTTACTGAAAAAGTAATAATTCTAGGTGATTTTTAATTCATATCTCAATCTTTCACAGATTGGGCAAAAAATGTGTAAAAACCAAAATCATAAAGGTGGTTTATGTTGAACACGTTGAACTTTGAACTCTGCAAACAGTACAACTTCTAATGCTCCAAGAGCAAACACTAGAAAATTAATAGCAAAAGTTCATTTTAAATAATTACTTAACCTTTTGAAAATTGCATAGCACATTCCTAGATGACCACTGCATCTGTAGTTGCGGACTATTTTAAAAGGAAAGACAGGGAGAACATTGTGCCTCAAAACACAGCGATGCCCAAACCTCTGTTCAAAGGAAAATCCACGCCATTTAAAAAGCCACTTTCATTATGACTCAAGGGAAAAAAGGTGACTAAATTAACTGAGCAGTCAACCCAAGGAGTTGGAAAGAGAAACAGAGAAAGGTATTAATAACAGTAAAGGCAAAATCTTATAGGTTAGAATATTAAAAAAAAAAAAAAAGATCAACAAAATCCAATAGCTGATTCCTTGGGGGGAAAAATTTTTTAAAGACAAAATTCCAACAAGACTAAACAAGAAAAAAAAAAATTGAAATACAATTACAGTGACTTTCAGATGAGAAAAAGTTCTCATTCCCAGACAGTGGAACTACCACCCGTGCAGATAGGGAGACACACCCAGCGGGCTCCTGCCCTCTGCCTTGCTGGGTGTGGCCAGTGCAGGTCCCCCAGCAGCAGGAGGGAGGGAGGGAGGGAGAGTGAGATGAGAGGGTGCATTCGCTTGGCCCCCTCTGTGCCTCAGGATGGCTGCGTGTCCCCCACCAAGAATCACTGGCCCCAGTCAGACAGCCCACCCCACTCTGTACCCTTTGGGCCCAGGAGTGGAAGGGGGCTGCTGCCTGCTCCACAGCGAGACACTGAGCCGTATAATGCCCTACGGTCGCACCTGGCTAAACAGCCCTGTATCGATAAACCTATCTCATACTGGAACCCTGACTGATGCGTATGCAGGGCTAAGTTTCTTTAAAATGAAGGTCGTTTTCCGGAATACTATAGATTAACAAAATAGATGCAAGAAGAAGTCAAAACCAAGTACGCCAGTAACCATGGAAGAAATCGAAATCATCAAATTATAACCTGCAATCAAATGACAGTCTTAGACATGCCTTCTCAATTCCAATAATCATCTACTTTTTTAAATCTCCTC
>NW_011889162.1:284248-286217 GCF_000151845.1 Pteropus vampyrus | reverse complement strand
ACATGTTAAGTGATGGCTTCTAATACGAGTGAGCACATGAGGGGACAGACGTATGGCTTTGGCCACTGGACGGGGTCGAGCAGAGGAGCAGCACGACCTGGCTGACGTTTGACCGGGGTCCTGCGGCTTCCGTGCGGAGAAAATACTTTAGGAGGCGGAGGATGGAAGCGGGAGGCAAGGTAGGGGGCTTCGCCACACTCCCCGGGGCCGGGGGGCGGGAGCTGGTCCGATCCCGGGTAGATTTCGAAGGCGGAGCTCGCGGGATTCCTGACTTACAGGGTGTGGGAGCCGAGAGGAGAAGAGTCGGAGGTGCCTCTCAGACAGGAAGGACCCGTTAGCCATCATCCGACGTGGGGACGGCCGTGGGGAGGAAAAGCTCAGGGTCTGGGGGCGGCTGGGGACTTCGGGGAGGGGCGTGTTCCCTGCACGTCGAGCTGGGGTTTGGAAGAGCCGTCTGCCCGACCCAGAGATACAGCCCTGAGGGTCAGCACCACGCGGATGGCATCGGGAGCCAGGACACTGGGCGAAGTCGCCGGGGAGGGAGAGCACATAGGGAAAAGACAGCCGAGGGCAGAGCGCAGGGCCTTCCGACATCGAGAAGACGCGGAGCCGAGGAAGCCGAGCAGGAGCAGCCACGAGGGAGGGGACAGAGTCAGGTGTGACTTCCTGGAAGCCAGGCGGAGAACGTAACCAAGTCGAGACCGCGATTAACCGCGCCAGATGTGGCCGACGCTGGCGGCGAGGCGGAGCGCGGAGCGCGGCCCCCGGGACCAGCCAGACCCTGGTGCGGTGCTCGGGGCACGGGCGGTGTGGCGGAGCTGCGGGGCTGACGTCTCTACCGTGGCTGGCGGCTGTTCAGGGATGATGCGAACCTCAGGCGAAACGCCCTCTCCTCGATCTCTCGCCAAGTCTTCCTCCTCTTTCCGTCGTGACCGCCACCAGCCGAGTGCGGGCCCCGCCGTCTCCCCCACAGACTGCGGAGACGTTCTCCCAGCTGGGCGCTCTGCCTCCAGGGTGGCCCCTCGAAGCTGTTCTCAACATCGCAGGCAGGTGTCGCTGCTGAAGTTGAAATCGGATCCTGTCGCTCCACCACCCATAAGCCTCGGGGTCCCCCTGCGCCCTCAGGGTAAAGCCCGCCGTAGCCCTGCGGCAGCGAGGCCGTGCGGATCGAGTGCCCTGCATTTTCCCAGGCGACGCTCTTCACAGCCCAACCCTGCTTTTCTCTCCAGTCTCAGGCCCCTTTCTGCCCACGTCAAGCCCCACGCCGACCAACAGGCTTTGGTCCTTCTCGCCTTCCAGGCTGGGCGAAGGTTTTCTCCACCTAGAACGTTCTTGTCCCCAGAACTCTCCGTGCCTTGGGTAATGCCTGTCCATAGTCAGATCTTAGCTCGAAAGTCTCCCAGAAATCTTTCCCTGACCAACTCACCGCCCCATTGCAAACCCAGCCCCGAGTTAGGTGCCACCTCTCGCACCGCAGGACCGTGGCACCTGTGCACAGTTCTCAGCGTCTGGGACTGCATTTGTCAGGACCGTAGAATAATGCGAAGGCAGGAAGGCAGGGCTGGGCGTGGAGTCACGCGGACCTCACACACTCCCTCCCTGGCTTCTGACAGGAGCTGGTCGACACCTACGAAATACGTGGCTTAACGAACAGCTGGTGAGCCTACGACGCAGGTAAAATAGACACAACTCAAATAATTGTATAGCATGTTGTCAAACCAGATGCAAAATTATTTCCAAAAGAGATGGAAACATAAAATATGATCTTGTAATCATCAGAATCTGGAACCCAAACCCCAGGTATTATTGAGGGGGAGGGACTGGCTCATAGAGAGATGGGAAGAGGGGTAAATGGCCCGTGTAGAACACAAAAGATACTATTTAGATATTGAGAGAAATATAGGTTAATATTTTTATTTTGAAAGTAACCACTAGTAGAATTTTAAAATATATACATCCAAAATCTAAG
>NW_011889162.1:276610-280818 GCF_000151845.1 Pteropus vampyrus | reverse complement strand
CTTACTATAGAGAAAATAAGCAAAAGACATAATAATGCAATTCACAAAA
The DNA here is from genome assembly GCF_000151845.1 of Pteropus vampyrus. Lineage (NCBI taxonomy): Eukaryota > Metazoa > Chordata > Mammalia > Chiroptera > Pteropodidae > Pteropus > Pteropus vampyrus. The sequence goes on along the minus strand of NW_011889162.1, from coordinate 280,769 downwards.
GAAGAAAGACAAATGGTCAGCCAAAATGAAAGTAAATATTCCATATTGTGCCTATCAAATTAAATTAATGGGATGGTTTGGGTAGAGAGAGAGGCGCGCTCATACTCAGTTCTTCAAAGAGTGTACCAGTTACTCACAATCTGACAATATGTCTTAAAAGCTTTAAAATGTACATACCCTTGGATTCTGTATTTCTACTTCTAGGAATTCAGTGTACGAAGGAGATGGAATTACCTTATTATCTAAGAATGATTAGGGGCAGAAAGAGAATTATGTTCAAGAATGTTCATTGTTTATAATATGAACCTATAATAGTTAAATCACTGAATACACAAAATGAAATATTATTTGGCCACTAAAATAATGCTGACTTGTAATTTTTGTTCACAATCTATTTCGAGTGGACAAAAATCAAATTTCAAAATAATATTCAAAGTATTAGCCCATTTTTGTGACACATATTAGTATTTTGTCTAAATGCATAAAGCATTAGTCTACACAAAATGTCAATAGTGTTTACCTTTGAACAAAGAAATGTGAATTTTTTTATTTTGTCTTCCTGCATTTTAAAGCAGTTTTAGGTTTTGAAAGAATCTGAGCAACTTGGAAAGGAAACAACCATACTGAATGATTTAAATACCTTTCTCTGTTTGCCGGTGCTCGGGGGCCCCAGTGAGCATGGTGCAGGCTGGCCTTAGCTGTTGGCTCTGTCTGTTGTCTGCTATACGTATCTGGTGTTTGATCTTAGAAAAATTGCTTAAACTCAAGTCTCTCAACCAAAGAACAATTTTACAACACTTGGTAAATCTTAAAGCTCAAAAACAGAGAACTATGAAGTTGCCCTGCCCCTCCCCAAAATCAAATCTAAATCTGGTCAAGCTTTCAAGCCCAAAAACTAATTTACAGCAAGCAGAAGAGGGGCCCGTTCACAAACCCCAAAGGGATACAGCCGCAAAACCCCAACCGTGAGAAACTCTACAGGACGAATGACCTCGTTTCTTCAACAAACAACCCATACGAAATGCGAGAGATTGAAAATTACCTCACAGCAACGAATCTCACTTGCTTTTCAATTCTTATTCAAATGAAATCGTTTTTTTAACACGATGGCATTTAAGAGAAATTTGTGAATTTAAACAATGACTAGATATTAGATGATACTAAGAAACTATTGTTGATTTCTCACGTGTTATAGTGACTTGTTACTGTTCCTTCTAAGGGGTCCTTTAAGAGACACACTGAAACATTTATAGATGAAATGATAGAATACATTGAATTTGCTTTAAAATAATATTAGCGAGAGGGGCTGAGAGTGTGCTTGGGGCAGGACTGGCCATGAGTTGATGGTGGGTACACGGGATTTATCATACTATTGGGTCTAATTTTGTGTGCAAATGTCTTCATAACAAAAAAAAAGTATTTTTAAAAAGCCAAGTGTTCCCATCTTTATGATGAAGCTGATAGACTTGAATTCTAAATTTGCAAATAAGAAAACAGGAAGCCTTTGACAGTGGGGATGGCGGTAATAAAATGGCAAGGTCACGTGGAGAGGAAACGCAGGGCAAAGCAATTCCTCTCCCTCAGTGTCCGACATTAGAACACCGAGGGGAGAAATTGGGACCGCGGTCCTTGGGCCAGACTCGCCCAGCAGCCCCTCACGGCCTTTCCCTGGGCAGCTGCTGCCGGCGCCCGCGTCTTCCTCCTGGGAACCTGGATGCAGAGCCCTCTGCCCAGACACGTGGTGATGCCAGGACAGGCCCTCGGCCAGCGCGGCCTTGTGCTTCTCTGGGAACTAACTCGAGTGGCCCTACAACAACCCTGCTGTGCTGCAGCACTGTCCCCTGTGTGACTCAGCCACAGGCACGCGGCCAGGAAGTGGCAGCGGTCAGATCCAACACACCTCCATATCTCCCCACCCTGTCCCCCCACCTGAACCCCAAACCCAGTCACCCTAACCTTGGTCTCCCCACCTCCCACCAGGTGCTGAAGACCTGCGCGTCGGCCCCTGCTGTCATTGAGGTCCTCGTTAACTCCTACCCTCAGCTCCGTGTGTCGGAATCCTGGAAGGAGGTGATTCCTGAAGACGTGTTTCAGGTAAGGGGGCGCCCTCCCTTCCTACAGAATCGTCGGCCCCTGCTCATGCGCGAGGAGCTCCGCGCTGACACCCACTTAGAACGAGCAGCTGAGCAAGGGCGAGAAGGGGGCGCTGGGGAGGGTTCGAGCATTTGTTTTTCTTCTGGAAGCCCCGCAATCACACGGCCCAGAGCCTGCAGGATAACGGGGTGCTGCCAGGAACGGAAGCAGTCCCGCGCCGACGGGAGGGCCGGCAGGGTCCAGACTCCGGCAGGCGTGGGGACCCCTGAATCCACAGGCTCTGGCTCCTGTGTGTGGGTTTCCCGCGGAGGCAGCTGCAGGCACTAGGCCATACCCTACGAGGTCCACAGGTGACTCAATGCGGAGTGATAGCATTGTTTTCCAGAAGTCTCTAGAAAATGTCCCCTCATGCTTCATGCCTGAGTCCCGTGCACCTTCGGGGTCAGCAGAGGTTGGGCTGTGCGGAGGGGCAGGACAGAGCAGAGACCAGGACGTGACCTGTATTTTCCGAAGCCCCCCAAAACGGAGTTCGCAAGGACTCGGAGGGAACCGCCTCACCGGGACGGTGCTCCTCCCCGGGAGGTGGCGGCCCGCTGTCCCCAGCGGCGTCTTCTGGCGGGGAGGAGGACGCGGGGGCTCCGCGCACGGACTGACCGCCGCCTTCCCCTCCAGGCGCACCAGCCCTTCTACGGGGCCCTGTTTGCCTTGGCGCGCGCCCCGCGCTGCCTGCAGCATCTCTGCCGCTGCGCCATTCGCAAACGGTTTGGCAGAAAGTGCTTTCACCTCGTACCCCTGTCACCCGTGCCGAAGTCCCTGCAAAATTATCTCCTTTTGGAGCCAGAGGGTGTTTTGCACTGAAAATCAGAGCGTTTAAACTAAGGCGCATGGTCTCGTCTTTGTCCTTCCGAGGTGGCTGGGAGGTGAGGAGAGGCTCCGGATGTGGCCTGGGGACCCGGTGGGACCTCCCGCCGCCCTGGTGGGCGCACAGACCTTTCCCCAGCTTCAGGTTCACCCGGAGGTGGAATTGGGAAGAACCCCTTCTGCCTGTCGGGGTTGCTTGGTAGGATAAAAATTGTGACTGTCCTAATACCTGCGTCTGAAGGGACCTTTCCCAAGCACCTTTCCGCAGAAGCTGAACTAAAAAGTATACGTATTTTTCTGAGGTTTGTCTCCTGACGGCAGTGGGTTAGCAGCATGCACGCTGGCCCTGCCCAGCCATCGGTTGTTCTGTCCTGGGGAATGCCCCACCTGTCCTGGAGCCCTGCCACCTGGAGAGGCTCTGTACCTGCAATGTGACAGACGGGCACTGGCCTCTGACACGGGAGTGCCCCGGAGCCCACCTGCGTACCAGCACGCGGCGGTCCAGAGCGCCCCAGAGGGACACTGGAGGGGTCACGAGCCGGGCGATTTGCTCCCATGGGAGTCTTCTGTGTGACACCCTCAGCAAACCCCTCCTGGTCCAGCCCTGGCGAATCTTCTGGAAGCGAGGTGCCAGGAACAGACGCAGGTCGCTAGAGGGTGCCGGCTAGTGGGCCCGGCATCTGTGACGAGAGGCGCTGTAAGGCCTGGGACCTCATTAATCAGATCTTGCACTTTTTGTATCTGGTGCTCTGACATCCGGGACCTTGCAGTCACTGGGGACCACCCGCCACCAGGGTTAGGCAGTTCCTGGAGAGAGCGAACAACTTGTCCCAAGCCTGCTTTCCAAATGCAAACCAACCCAGATCCCACACCCCCAGCCACCTCTTCACTGGGCGCTCATACCCCAGGCCACTGGCCACCCCAGAGCCAGTACCAGACAGCTGGAGACACACAGCCCCTCCACCCCAGGGCCTGAGGAAACCGTCCAGAGCAGCCGGTCCAAAGCCTTTCCGTCCCGTCTCATCTGTCCCTTCCGTGGAAACCACAGTGAAGGCCCCGGCCCACACCCCCACCTCCCGGCCATCGCCAGTGCACCCCCTGTGCCTCCCCCCACCCCCACCCCCCGTCACGGCACACCCTCCTCTTGGGAGCGGTGCGTAATAAACTGCCTTTTCAATGTCAGCCGGCGCCTGGTCTGTCCGTC
>NW_011889162.1:271653-275490 GCF_000151845.1 Pteropus vampyrus | reverse complement strand
AATATTATTTATGAGAACAAATAAGGACAAGAACGGTAAGAAACAGCCACAGCAGCCACCCAAGGGCACTGTCCTCGCTGGATTTTGCAAATTAGGATCAGAGCAAACGACCTTGCCCGCAGCCACCCCTCCCTCCCCACCCATCCGCCTTAGAAAAGAGTTTGCTTGTGTTTCTGAAATACATTACTTTTTAAGTATGTTTTGGAGTCTTGGAACAAAGAACTCTTAAAATATGTTGACTTTGTATTTCTAAATGAATAGTGGCCAATTATGAGGTCTCCAAAAACATGTTTTTCCCCAAATTATACCCTAAAAACGACAGCACGATTCTCCCCGTGAACCCCAAACATCTCCCCATCGCTTCCTGAAATTCTGCCATTGTAGAAGGATTCTTTCTTTTTTCATTATTTTCTCCCCCCAAGAATTTTCTTTTAAAATTCAGACGCTCCTAGGCCGAGCTAAGCCATGAAGCTCCTTGGGGATAAACCATTCACTCATCCGTTCAGTCATTTGTTCGTTCTTTCAACCAGCCCTGACCAAGCCTACTGGGGCCAGGCCTTGCGCTTGGGGCCGAGGACCCATCAACGAGACAGACTCCTCCCGGAGCGAGCTCACAGCCGAGCCACGGATTCGCTTGGGCACCTCGGGGGCTGAGTGGAGAGAAGGGCTGTCTTTTCGGCCACTTTCTCCCTGTCTTCATCTCCGCGTTGAAGGATCCCTGCCTGTTCCCAAGGCAGGTGGCAACGGTTTGGGTACTTCGCAGCTCCCCTCCCCATCACCCTCATCGCTGTGTCCTCCAGGCAATCACATGACTTTCACGATAAGCATCCCCTCGGCCCTGCCCCGCCAGTCAGCGCCACGTGACGTGTGTCCAGGACCTCCGGTCAGTCTGGCAGTCTTGGTCGACATGGACCCAGGCGCAACAGGAACTGGCAGGGAAGGAAGCCTCTGAAGATGCCAGAAGCCCTTTACCCTGCCCCCACCTCAACAGAGACATCACATCCCACCTGCACCAGAATAAGGACATAAACACAGTGGGAACTCGTTCTGAATCACCTGGTTTCTTTCCAGTGGCTGTACGGATGTGCTAAACACTGTTCCTGAATTATGGCCATGACGGTATGAGACAAAGGTGGCCGGTGTGGTTATTGGGGGCTAACAATCATCAGATGCGATGGATTTCACTCATAGATTTCAGAATTTAATTACTGCTATCGATTGGCTTTGTTAAGCAAAAAATAAAATAACTCAAAAAATGGGTTGTTTCAATGACTGTGTCTAACTATGCTCTATGCAACGTGTATTAGGAAGTTCTAAAATGAAGGGGACTTGCAGAATTTCACACAGATAAGTAAACAGGAGGAGGGAATGGGGGAGGGGAAGGATGAGACAAAGGGCAGGGAGCAAGAGAAGGAGGCAGAGAGAGGAAGGTAGGTAACGTAACCGTCCAAAAGACATCCTCCTTGCATCCAGAATCACCCCGGCCGACTTCTTTTCCAGGGAACGAAATATGCCCCGTGTTTATTTTTATTAAAGGGTTTTGAAATGTGTTCTGCCCTTTCACGCTTCTTATTGGACACCTTTTCTTTTCTCTTTGGGCGTATTCTGTAAACTCAGTTCCACAAGACCCGAATTGTTTTTCCTTCATTTCGGTTTTAGTTTCTGAGGATGCGTGCACGTGCTTCAAAATGCAGAAAGTAACAAAAGAATAAATGTTGTTTCTAATTAAAAAAAAAAAAGATAGCAGAGGAATATTTTTCCTCCAACGCTTATCGAAGGTCTTCGTACTGCTCGTCATCCCGCCACAGAGAATTCCAGAGGCACGTGTGAGGTTCCCCACCAAGTGGCCCCGAGGAGGTGTTCCTCTTTTCATTGTGAATGTACCCTGGACGGGACAAAACGTCCCCAGCAGCGCAGGACGCCCAGCAGGCCATCGGCGCAAGGATGTGGCACAGCGTGACGTACCACGTTTAAAATTCTGAACACAGCATTGAGCCTCTTTTCAGTGCATTTGTGTCCCTTTCATTTCACATTACATGATAATCATCAATTCAACCTGTTTTCAGAGAAAATCAAAACCATCAACTCGTTAAGAAGCATTTGCTAAGCCCGGTAACTGTGTATAATTGTCACACTTCCAGTTGCTGAAATCACCCTTTAGACGCATGTTGATGGGGCAGGCTGTTGAACTTTGACGAAGGACACTTAACCCTCTACCAAAATGGTGTAAAACACAGGCTTGGAGAATGAGCTGGTCTGCTCCACTGACCCATCCTGACGTGGCCTCCGAGAGGACACTTAATCACTGCAATTGCGGATGTCATTAGCCTGCCGAGTGCTTCTCATCTCTTAAGGGCTGCCCAAGGACCAAGTGATAAACCAGGAATATGGCACTTTTTATTCCATTATTTCAAGAATAAATTATTCCTTAGACAAATTTTCTGTGCGCACCTGGGCTACTCAGAAGCCCCACGGTTTCAGCGACGATCAATACCACACCTCGTGTTTGGATTTAAGTATACTTTCCAAACTCCAGGGTTTGTCCTGAAATTGTCAACATCTTTCTATTTTAAAACAAAAATTAATTCATTAAATTCCCAAAACAAGCCTGAGGTTGAATTTCTAGAGCCCAAAGGAGGACGGCAGTATTGAAACTTATTTTCGTAGAGTCCTGCAGGTGGCGCCATAAGCAAACGGTCTTATCCTTCGTCCACCAACCTGCTCTCCCCAGAGTTAAAGAAAACAAGATTTTAGTTCACATCATAAAAGGGAGGAGAGTATAAAGTATAGACTCGTGATGTATTATATAGAATTGTGCTGCTATAATAAAAAAAATTCAGTAATTAAAATATCGATTATGGAACTGCTTACTTCCTTTGTATTAAATATGCACGTTGTATACACAATGTGTTTATAAATAAGTGTGATTTTAAGTTGACTCTTTTATGATGCCGTAACGACAGCCCAATCCTCATTCGCGTGTTAAACGTGTTCTTTAACAAAATTATACATATTCACCATCGCAATGTAACTAGCTGGGTTTTCCGCCTCCATCTAATCTTCCAGAATGATCCTTCTGCAGCCCTAACGCTCTGCTTAATCACTCCAATAAAAAGAGTAGATTTCTTTGTAATGCAATTTGTAAGCAATAAACATGATTGAGAATGCAGTGTTTGCTGTCGACTACGTTTAATGCAGGGTTTTAATTCGGCGTGTAATTATTCATTCGGTCGGCACTTCTCTGGTCACGTTTCTTTACCCTGCTCTGAAGAAAGTTGGTGAGTTGGGAGAACCTTGGAGAAGCAAGGTTTCCGTGGACTTTCCGCAAGCCGGGGTCTGGATGCAGACTTATTGGAAAGAGAACGTGTGTGTTTATCTGCTAAAGACGGGAGCTCACATTCACTCGTAATACAGACACATAAAAATGTGATTATGGTTCTGAACAGAACGCAGTAGGCTCCTAGTTAACACAATGAGATTTCTAGGAAGTGATGCATAAATTCTTCAAAAATGACACATTTCTCACGTTTCATTCCAATTAAATTACTGAGGCAGCTAACAGCGATGAGCACAACGTTCGGGGGTAAAATGAGGGTTTTCTTCTTGTAACTGTATCTCTGTGAAAGCATATTTTTATGAGAAGCAGTTAATATTAAGCTATTATTTTTCAACTGTGCTGGAAGGGATGTCTTGAGCCTTTTTGTCGAGTTCGCCCCACAAGAGTCTGTTTCTTTGTTTCTTGGGTTTGCTAATGAGGAGAGACAATTGCTCCTCTGGGTCCCTCCCGCCCCCTCTGGGGAGGTCTCAGGAGTGAAAGGGGCCAGCCCGGAAGGGGGT
>NW_011889162.1:268195-270633 GCF_000151845.1 Pteropus vampyrus | reverse complement strand
TCAGGGCGGTGCAGGGCGGGTGATGCGGGTGACTCTGAGGGGAGCTCTCAGAGTGGCCTGTCCCCGCCCCCCTGCCTCAAGTCCCCCAGGGCCCCAACGTGGACGGCGGTCTCCGCCTCCGAGGACAAACCTAGGCGACCTACCCTCCCCACCCGCGCAGGAGGAGGCCCAGCTGCCTGCGACCCGCGCACCCGAAGATGGGGCGGGTCCCCGACGCTCTTTATATGCAAATGTCGAGGCGAAGCCATCCCTGAGAAATTAGCTACTTGCTGAAGCATATTTACTAGATTGAAATGAGTTAAAGAGAAACATTTTAAGTCGTGCAAACGAGATAATTGGGCCACATTAAAACTGGAGATGTTTGCTCCTTTACAAAAAAAAAAGAAAAGAAAAGAAAAGGAAGGCCGGGTGGGTGGGAGGGCAAAAGCGCGCCCCCCACACCCGAAGGGAGGAAAAGAGGCCGCGGCTGCTCAGAGGCCGGGAGTCGGGGTGGGCGGGGGACCAGGCGCGCGGCAGCCCAGCTCCGCGGCTCCGAGGGGCCTATCCCGACGGTGGCCCGCAGGGGGCGCCCTTGGGCCGGGGTCGTGCTCCGAGAGCGGAGCCCATGGGAGGGGAGGAGGCAGGTGAGCGCTGAGTCCTAGGCTGCAGCTCGCGTCCCCACACCCCCCGCCCCGCTTCGTCTGTCCCCGGTGCCCCCACAGTATTCAAAACTCAGCCCGTGGGGTCGGGATGGGGGCCCTGGGAGACGGAGCCTGGGGGAAAGCAAGAAGGCGAAGTGCACCGGTGCCCACTCCCGCCCCAGAAGAGGGCTGTGTTTGAGGTTTGTTGAGCACCTAAACAGATCTTTCATAAAACAATCTAAAACGACGTAGAAGCCATTGCCCTGGGAAGGCAGTGCCTTCTGATGCTCAACTTGGTGATGAGGGCGACTGCAGAGGGCCCCCCCCCCCCAGGGCCGGGGACCGTGCGCCTCAATCTGCGTTTGTGCAAAGGCGGGATGCTGTGCCGATGCAGGGGCGGCGCTTTGGGACCCCTCTTCCCGGGAGGCGTCGTGCGTTGTTAAATACTAGACCGCATTCTGATCCATTGGTGGCCTGCGGTTTGTTTTGCAGTGCTCGAGAGTCGTGTGATCAGAGGCTGCCTCAAACCGATATTCTCACTCCGAGCGCACAGGCTGGCGCCCCTGGCGGCCCCGCGTCCACCCAGCGCCCCAACCCCGCCGGCTGGAGAGCGTGCTAGCGATCGAGCTACCCTACCGAGCATCCGCTCCGGGCCGGGCGCCCAGCCCGCGTGCTACGTGAGCTAGTTCAGTCCCTGCCGCAACCCGTGACATAATATTCATTACTCGTGTTTTGGGGACGCCATCAGGCCGCTGGTGGGACAGCCAGGATTCCCACCTATTACGCAGATGGAACAGCCGAGGCCATGGGGGCTCAGCGGGGCGCCCAGTACCCTCAGACCCAGGTGTCAGAAGGTTTCTGATCCATCCGCTTCCAGGCTCTGCTCGGGGTGAGTCAGACTCGGGGTTTTAAAGAGAGCCGAGGTGGGTTTTCTATTATCATGTCCAAATCTGATCATATCTCTTAATACCTTATGCAATGACGGAAGTCTGATTTTTCCCCTTCTTTTGTGACAAAGGCTTCTCTTGTGGCCTAGACGTATATAATGAAAAGAAGTTGGGAATCTTTTTCTGGTGAGGATGTAGGCATGAAAAAGACATCTCTACCCTTCTAATTCCGCGGGAAAGGAAGTCCCGCAGACGCCCACTCCCTGAAACCGCCCAGCCCTAAACAGACCCTATAACAGATGCCATTAGTCACACAGCCCGTAGGGGGCGCTCCGGATCCCTGAGCACTCTGCGCACACCGGGCTTTTTCGGACTAATAGTTTTAAAATTGTGAAGCCTTAAATAAAACTGTTTCCTGCCACTCCCTCATTAATTTATTAAAATATACAATACATAGTTGAAGTCTGTTTACAGATATGAAACAACCTCGTTAGATTATTAAAATAAAAATGGGCAATGTGAAATTTGGCTTGTACAATATATTATTCCGTTTATTACATGTTAAAATATAAAGATCCAAATAACTTACACTCTACCGAATTAACTAAATGTGAAGGTTTTTTGGAGTTAGAACGAAGTTGAACTTTAAGAAATCTCTCATCTCTTAAGTTTTCTGAGGTTTTCTGTTTTTGTTGTGTTCGCAATTTAAGTGGATCTGAGAGAAACTTGAGAACGGGGGAAGAATTATAATAAACAAGAGAAAAAATAGAAATATCACAGCAATAAATAGATTCTAAAATACTCATCTTCTCGAAATAAATAAATAAATAAATAGATAGATAGATAGATGATAGATAGATAGATAGATAGATAGATAGATAGATAGATAGATAGATAGATAGATAGATAAAGGGGGGCATGGTGTGGTAAG
>NW_011889162.1:264680-267045 GCF_000151845.1 Pteropus vampyrus | reverse complement strand
ATAGATAGATAGATAGATAGATAGATAGATAGATAGATAGATAGATAGATAGATAAAGGGGGGCATGGTGTGGTAAGGAGGGGAAGGAGGAAGTCCCTGAACTCAGTGAAGGCGTCATGTTGGTCACACGATGTCCGATCACCCTCCTCTTCTGAGCCATTGTGACCAACTTGTGCTCTTTCTGAAGCTTCATGTTCATTGTTGTCACAGGCTTCAGGGAACAGAAGTTTCAACCAGGTGGAGACACACAGAACTGCTTCTAACGTGGGTTTATTTCCAAGCAGGGACTATTTTTTCTCACATGCGCAGGAGGAAGCGAGCTGAGTGGCTGAGGGCCTGGAAGAGGCCCACTCACCAAGCCCTGGGCTCCGCCCGGCTGTCTCTGTCACCGTCCTGGATGGCTGCTCTGCTGTGGCAGGGTCGGAGCAGGCATCCAACGCCCACGGGAGCCCTACTCCTAGTGTCCCTGGCAATGTCCCCTGCAGATAGCTCTCACCCCTACATGGACTGCCTCAGTACCTGGGTGTGAAGAGGTTACAGGAGTAACTTCCGGTTTTAAAGTCATCGTGCAGGACAAATAGTCATACCAGATAGAGAGGTATGACTATTCTTTAACTCTGCTCATCGTTCAAAGAAAAAAAAAAAAAAACAGTCAACACACATGAGGGCAACATGCCCTGAGTATAATGTTTTCATTTCTTGCAGAACCCAGAAGTGTCCCCTAGGGAGGTGTGGGGACGGCATTCTGAAGCTTTCTGGGGTTTTCCCACTGTGCCTCACAGATCTCCCGCTCATTCCTTCTTCCTCACTCTAGCAGGTTGATCCCCTGATGAAAATCCTCAGGGATGTGAGATTCGGGTTTCTTGTTTTTTAAAAGTTTTGGGGGCTTCAGGCTGCGCCCATAAGGGACATATAATCGTTGGCAGCACGGTCATGCAAATTGAGTGCTCTGTATTTTTCCAGACAACAAACAGAGCAAATTCAAAGGGTTTTCTGTTTCGAAGGCCTAGGAGGTCACCATGTCCCATTTTTGTCTGTGATCACCACCAAGGAGGGGCTGTATATTTAGGGGGCCTGAGACAGCAGGGACAATTAAGAGACCTAGAAACAATGATGTGCTCTCGTACCATTCCAGCCCCCTGGGGCAGGGGCAGGGAGCCTAAGGACCGTGGATGAGTACCACTCAGCTTCGCAACAGTGTGAGGTTGTTCCAGCCCGGCAACCTATATTTCGCTTCTCAAGTCTCATTGAAGGACACTGGCTCACCCCCTGGTGGCCCATGACCTACACCCACCCTCAGGTCAGTGAGCAAAGGAGCACTGGACAGCTGAGGGTTCAGAGTCTGAAGGGGGTGGGGACGGGAGGGGAGTCCTGCCGCCAGCTCTACTGACTGCCCTTCCCATTGGCTCTGGGCGTGGGTGGCTCTCCAGCCCCTCAAACAAGAACCAAAGCACCACACTGGGACTTTCCTCCAACTGGGAACATGTCCACCCCGGTGGTTTGGGAGTCAGCTGTATTGCTAAGTCAGGTGTTCCTGTTTACCTTTAGAGCGGGCTCGGCAGCTATTGTGGTCACCATTTCATTGTCGATTAACAGAATGGCTCTCCCCCACCCCCATCAGCTCACACACACTCCCTCCTGTCCTCTCATTGGAAGAGTCAGTCCTTTAAGGCAGTCCTCCCTGGGGAGCTTTGGGGAAGTCCAAGCTGTCCTTTGGGTAAACCTCACCGGGCTGGATATGGTCATTTACAGACATGCCTACCCTTGCATTTCCAAGACGAGCTTGCTAAGTGAACTTTTTACAATGACCTTTCCCCCGGAAGTCCACGGGAGGGCCTCTGTCATTCCATTTCTGCCTCCCCGTCGTCAACATCTGTCCCCTCGGGCCCGTCCTGTGACATCTTTGCTGGGGCACGGTTTCTCATCGGAGGGGGCGGTGACCTCAGGAAGCGCCGATTCTGCTTTGCAAGCGCCTTTCCGGGGAGGAGGGACGGAGTTCTGCCTGAGAGCGCCCGCCGCTTTCTCTTCAGTCCCGCAGAAGTGGAAGTCCCAGCGGCGCCCTGACGCGGGTGGCTGTTGATCCCAACACCATCCCGTGTGGTTTCTAAAGGGTTAAAAGGACGGACTCGCGGCAGACCGGTCCTCTTTAAAAGACAGCACCCCTGCAGGCGGTCGGGGCCGTCAAGGGGGCAGCTGGGGCCCTGGTTGGGGAGGGCCTAGGAGCTCGAGAGGCTCCAGGCCGAGTCCCTGGCCAGGCTCCCCGCACACACGGTGTCCTCCTGAGAATTGTAAGCTTGCTGGGCGCACGGCTGGGCCCGGCCATCAGTCGCTGGCCGGACGCTTCCTACTTCAGCATCCACTGGAT
>NW_011889162.1:259246-264005 GCF_000151845.1 Pteropus vampyrus | reverse complement strand
GCTCGGCGAGCGCGGGCCGGGGCGCGGGGCTTGCGGGGCGAAGGCGCCAGGCGCTCCAGTAGCCCCAGTGGTCACCAACTGCCCACTCGAACCTTTAGGGCTATTCCGGAGAGGGAATAGGACCCCCGCCTGCGCCCGCGAAGCCTAAGCCCCGGCTCCCGAGCCAAGACCCGCGTGCGGTGCGAGGGGAACCCCGGGCTCCAGACGCTCTCAGCAGGTGCCTGGGTGCGCCGTGGGCGCGTACACGCCCGCGGTCCCGGCGGCTGTCGCGCGGTGCAGAGCCCCCCACCCCGGCCCCCAGATGCCACGGGGGCTCGGCCGGCGGGCCACACGGCTGGGGCTCCGCCTGCTGCTGGGCGCTGGGGGTTGGGGGGCGGCGCAGGTGTGAAGGCTCAGGTTTCCCCGCCTCAGGCCTGCGGCGAACATTTTCCAATTCCCCCGAGGAATTCCAAAAAAAAAAAAAAAAAGTTTTCTCCCCTTCCCGTTTCTGGTTGGCGGCTTTGTTTCTGCTACTTTGTGGGTGGGGGACAAAAAGCAAAACTTTCTACAGAAGAATGTCGCGACGCACACAATCCCGCAAAGTGTTTCTTCTTCAGGGCGCTTTAGAAAACCCCCTGTCCCGCTTTCTCGTGGTCAAGGCGCAGAATAATGAAACCGAAGACTTTTATTTTATAAACCACTTGATCTTTGCTTGGGAAACTCTATTAATTGAATGGGTTTGCCTTTTTTGCCAGTCCCCTTTATCATTATTTATGGGCTTTAAATTGTTTAAAGTTCCCTTGACGTTCAATTTACAAGTTTGGGAACTTTTTTTGTTCTGCCTTTTGTCCTGGAGAAAGACATCGTGTTGGAAGTGCTTTGAAAGGCCAAACATGAGAGGTTGGCAATGAAAGGGAAGCGGGCGAGATCCCTTTTAATTCCGTCCTGTTGGTGAATGGCTCTTTTACATAATTGCAGGAGCTATTTCAAAGCCAGCCAAGGGCTGACTTCACTTAGAACCACATGGAGTCTATTTTGGGCTTTCAGATTTAAAAAAAAAAAAAAAAAAAAAGCTGAATAAAATAGTTAAAAAAGATGAGGCTTCAATGCTTTCTGCTACTTGCAAATTGGTGTGTCTGATGGGGAATTTTACACAAGCACCCCTTTGTAAGTGCGTCCTGGGCTCCGGGGGGACTGTTCTGGGTGAGCTGGGTGTGAATCCCAATTGCCCTTCCATAAATAAAACCCATCCCAAGCTATTTCCCAACTACTGCCAGGAGCAAGAGGCGCGGCAATGACCGAATGATCGGGCCACTCAAAGTCCCTATAAATAAAAGCAGCACGGTTGCCCGAGAAACCGGCCTGTCGCCTGGGACTGGAAGGTGGGCGAGAGCGTCAGGCCCGCTAGACCTCGGGTTGCTCCGCACCCACGGACACCAGAAGGTCCCACGCTGTCCCCTCTCCACGACCACCCGCGACCTCGCCCCTGCCGGCGGCACGCATGCTCGCGGGTCGCCGTGCTCCCTCTTCGGGGCCGGAGTCGGCCGGCCCACGCAAGTTTGCGGCATGAATATTCATTTACTTGTGCGGTTAGCACTTTACGCTCAGCCTGCACACACCTGCGGGCAAACGCTGCCGGGGACAGCCCCAAAGCGTGGAGACAACTTAATTACCATCCGTTTCACTGATGTCTGAGCTTTTGGGTGGCTTAATACGATACTGACACCGGCTTGGCACTCGCCGAAGAAAATGCTCAGGGGTGGGCCAACTTCAGTCCGGAGGGACGTTACCCGGGAGCGAAGTTCGTGAAAGTTAACTGGAGTTAGAGGACCCTTCCGGTGCGTCCTTCATTTTTCCCAGTCCGAGGGAGGGGAGGGGACTCTTAAAGCAGAGTTGCAAAGATCTGCGAGGACGGTTTTCCTGAGCAGCCAGGGCCAGCTGAGTCACCCTGGGCTCTGCAGTTTGAGGCAGATGCCAGCTGAGCAGGTAGGAACCCGAAGGCTGGATAAGCCATGTACCTGTCGCTCGCTGCCCATAAATCTCTGCCAGGAGCTGAGGGAAAACTCTAAACTCTTTTATTATTGCAGTCCCCACGCTCTGAACGCTTTGCAGGTGGCTGAGGTGCCCCGAATGACTCTTGTTAATCACGGCGAAACACAAGGACCCTTTTATGACGCGAACAGTCGTTTTCTAAGCAGTTAAGCATTAGATGAGAAAATATTACTGCATTGCATTCGAGAAAAAGCACACTAGTAAATAAAATTCATATTGATGAGAATTCTCTGAACTCACTAATAAAAGAAGATTAGTATTATAACCCCCGCAGTCAATACTTTCCACGGCAATTTATGGATGCAAATAATATGCCATCAAATTATTTCAAGTGTAGCTATAATTCAACGGACCTAAATCTTCTTGCTGAACTTTAAATGTAGAATTATCACCAAAATAATCAAAGGAATTCCTGGCTCTCGGAGGGTAATCAGGCGACGGAAGTCCCTAGAACAATATTTTTACGGCGAAATAGCAAAGTGGATGGCAAACGTGCCTGGGTGGAATGAGTAACAGCCTACGCAGGCACGCCAGCGTCAAGCGGCGAAGAGACCGGCGGTGGCAGCGTAAATCAAGCCAGGAGTCGAGCGTTTTTTCTTAGGATTCAAAAAACAAGTTAACCAGACCTAAGCCTGTGTGACTGTAACTATCTCATAATGAGAGGGAGTATTTATTATGCTCATAAAGAAATCAGCCTTTTGTCCTGGGCTTCGGTATTTTTCTTTTCCTTTTCTTCTCTTGCTTCTTTTGTGGGAGTGGAGAAAGAGGGATAGAGCTCAGAGACCCCACAGACACCTCCTTCCCCGTGGATCTCAACGGGAATTCATTTTCCCCTCACCGCCTAAGCCACCTCGGGGTCTGGGCGTGCAGGGAGTGGAGGCAATACAGCCAGAGTCCTAATGAATTCCTTTCAAACCGCCTGCTGCCGGAGCCATCCATTACAGCGGCCTGGAGTGGGGAACCGCGCTCGAGACGTCTTTGTCCGGGGGATGGGGGGGGGGGGGGGGGGGGGGGAGGCAAGAAGGAGGGCGGCTGGCGTCAGGGCCCGCGAGTTTTCTCAGCACCCTCCCCTTTCTCGTCCAGGGCCCTTGGGGGTGGCAGTGGGTCTGCGGCCAGACTCCTGGCTGAGGAGGTGGTCCGCAGTAAGACGTCCCCCGGGGGGCCTTGGAGTGAGAGCGCGAGAAAAAGGAAGAGGGAGAAAGAAGAGCTTCAAAGAATCGGGTCGATAAATTCATAAAGATCGATTTATCTTTATCTCCCAATTAAATGTGCTTGTAAGTGATACATAACACACGTCCAACACGGGCCAACTCCCCAACCACTAGCTCCTCGGCGTGAGCTGATTTTTAATGACCGATGTAACAATGCCCTTCGCTCCTCTCCTCCCGAGCCCGGGGCTTGTCGGCTTCTTCCGGGCGAACGTCTAGACCCGGGAAGTTGGAGCCGGGGCCCTGGAGGCGCGTGGAAGCCCCGCGCGCGCTGGCGCGCTTTGCACCTTCTACCCTCGCGACGAAACGATTCCATTTTTAAAAGGAACACGAGAGCTGAAAGTTTTGGTTTCATCATGGGGAAGGGGATAAGACCATCCCTAGCCCCTGCCCCCGCTCCGCCGATTCTCTTATTCCCAAATTCTGGGGATTTACCATGGTCGAGACGGGGGAGGGGGGAAGCATCTTGAGGGAATCGGCTCCATCCTGCAGGAGGCAAAGGGGAGCCGCGCGCCCTCGAGTCCTCGCGCTGGCAACCGGGCGGCGGCGCCGGGGTGAGCGCTCCCTCCGTTCTCAACGTGCTTAATTAGCGCCTATTTACAAAACGCAGCTTTTATTTGAGCAAACATCATAAAGCTTTCATCAGGATAATCTCACGTTATACAATCTGGAGGCACAGCAACTCCCCCCTTCCTCCCCGAGGATGGAGCAGATAAAGGACTCGCTTTATTATCATAATTATCGTGGCTGTTATTTTGGTGCGCGCAGGCAAAGTGTGTAAATAGGTGCGATGATTAAGAATGTCATGACAAATGAGAAGGGATCGCTCACGGGAGAGGCCAGCTCGGGATGGGAGAACCAGCAGCCTCCCCGCCCCACTAGGAGTGCAGGGGGCGCAATGAGCAATCTCGAGGGTTCCCTGAGGCGGGAAGGGGCTATCAGCTCCCGGCCAGGGCCCTAGGGGCGGATCCCAAGCAGCAGGACCTTGCCCCCAACTCCGGGAACCTCGCCGGGACCCCTGGCGCAGCAGTAGCACCCAGCGCTAGGTTGAGCCGCCAGCAGGCTTTTTCCAATGCAAAAGAAATATTAAAGCAATAAAACGCCCTCGGCCCGGCCGCGGCGGTTTCCTAGCCCGGGAAGCTGCACTCGGAGGCGGCCTCGACCCGGCTGCTGGGCCGCGGGATTCGAGCCTTGGAGGTGCCAACCGCCGCTTTCAAGTTTGCGCGGCGCGGACCCGGCGCGCAGGCTCGGACTCTCGGGCCCGCGCGCTCCGCCGGTGGCGCCTACAGCCTGCTCGCGGCCGGGCCTGCCGGAGGGGGCGGAGCCCCGCCTTCCCCCGCCCCTCCTGGCGCAGCCAATAGGCGGCGGTGCTCGGCCCCACGTGAGGCGAGCCCGGCCCGGCAGCAGGCAAAATGTGAATGAGAAAGAGGAGCGCGATTTAAAGGTGCTGGCGGCGCCCGCCGGAGACAAGTGCGCCAGCTTCGCGCGCTCCCCAGCGGCCCGCGGGAGGCGAAGGACTG